>NW_027459559.1:600000-759983 GCF_050624435.1 Tenrec ecaudatus | reverse complement strand
GGATGTATGTATAGATTGTGATAAGAGTTGTAGGAGCCCCCAATAAAATGATTCTTTTTAAAAACCTCAAAGAGCAAAACACACTATGGTTTATTGTACATCAATGATACTTCAATAAAATTACATAAAAAGGGGAAAAAGAAATGGAATTTAAGGTAAAGAAAGTATTCCCTTTGAGGACCATATTGCAAATATATATTTAGGCAGGCAATTAGATAAAGACATTTTAAGTCTGGGCTTCTATACCTGCCATCTGTCTGTTATGAAAAGTATAATTAGCAACTAGAATCTCTCATACAAAATCAACTCAATATGGTCTTTCTGGTCTGACCTCCGTGGTGTTCTACTCTGCTTTGATGGAGCTCATCATATCATGACTCTATAACAAGATTGAGGAGTTATTTGCATTCTTATGTGGAAGATAACTCTGTTTGGCCATTCTGTTAGACTAGTTCATTTTCTTTCCTACCATCCCATCTGCCATTTTAATTCAAAACAAGGAGAAAAGCATGTATGTGCCTTTTGAGGAAGGAGAAGATTTTGGTGTGGAAGAAATTCTCTTCTAGACTGCAAGGTAAGTATTTACCCCCTCTAGCCCTGTTGGAGGAGGGGAAAAGGAAGAGAGACAAGGCAAAGAGAACAACATAGTTAGTTTCATGCCTCCTTACTTGACCTGGGGATTGAGGGGAATATCAGTGACTATGGACCTGTTGTGCTCCCCATTTGGAAGCATGAAGAATAGAGGCTGCCAGGCAGAGCAGCCCTCTGGGAAGTCACTGAAGACAAACATATAGAGAGTGCCATCAAGTCTACTGTGATCCATGGAGACCTTATATGAAATGGAATGGAGTGCTGTCTGATCTTGCACCATTGTCACACATTCCTGAATGTTGAAGTCCATTGTTGCAGCGATTAGGTCAATCTGCCTCAATAAGGATCTTCCATGTCCCTCTATTTCATCAAATATGATGTCTTCCTCTAGCAATTGTCCACTGATAGTGTGTCCAAAACACATTAGTCAGTCAGTGTTCTCTTGTGATCCATAAGGTTTTCTTTCAGTAATTTTTGGAAGTGGACTAGCAGGCCCCTCTTCCTTGTCTGTCTTAGTCTAGAAGCTTCACTGAAACCTGTCCACCATGGGCAATCCTGCTGGTATTTGAAATTCTGGGAACAGAGCTTCCAGCACCATAACAATACACAAACCATTATAGTACAACCAACTGACAGATGAGTGGAGGATATCTATATCTATATATGGAGAGAGAGAGAGTAAAACTGGCAATGCAGTCTGATTAGGCAGTATTCTGATAATCTGCTGCTAACAGAAAGTATCCCCACAAATAACATCTTAAAGTAATGATAATATCAATTTTGCTCACAAATCTGCAATCTGGGCAGAGCTCAGTGAGGACACTAGTTTTGGCTTCATCAAGCATTAGCTGGGGTAGCTCAAAGGACAGAGGCTGCAGCTCTCTTAAGACTCACTCCCTCACACGACTGATACTTCTATTCGTTGGAGCTCAAGAAGAACCCTATATGTGACATTTTCATTTGGCCTGGTCTTCCTTGCAACATCCTGACAGGGTCCCAGTGGTGAACAACCCAATACGACCAGGTGGAAGTCACAGAGCAACACTTCTGCCATAGTCAAAGGCCTGCCAAGATGCAAGGAAGAGGGAAAGCAGGCCCTGTTTCTGGAAAAATGAACACAAACTCATCTTGTAACAAGAGAATGTGCGATGTGCAACATTAGGACAGTCATCTTTAAAGGACACAACCTGCCATGAGCCAAGATACAGAGACAGATTTCTACGAAAGCGAAAGGGCAGGACTTAGACTTAAAGAGAAAGCCACAGACTTCATAGGACAAGAGCAATAGGGAGACAAGCAAAGGAAAGCTCTAGGATGCAAGCCTAACATGGCTAAAGATAGGGACAATGTCAGGACTGAACTGGAAGCAAGCAGACACCTGTGCAAGGCAGAACCCGTGAAGTTGTGCGTGCCTTCAAAGCTAAGTCAAAGTACCTTGGGGCGTGAGAAGGGAAGGAGCAGGAGAAGAAATTAATGGGTAGGTTTATGGAATTTGTAAGTCTGGGGACAGAGCATCAGGAATAGCTGGGTTCTAGCACTCAGTTGATACCATCAGAGTTTGAACCTTTTCCTTTCAGAGCTGTTTCCTTTTGAGTTTCATGCAGGCTTCCTGATGACAGCTGTAGTTTTATCTAGAAGCTCAGGAATTCTATTAGAGAGAGGCTCTTTTCCTTTCTAATCATTGGTGGTACTATCAGGTAAGCATTGGATTGCTAACTGCAAGGTTGGCAGTGCTACCCTACCAGCTACCTCATAGGGAAAAAGATGGAACTTTCTGCTCACATAAATATTTACAGTCTGAGAAACCCCACAGGGACCTTCTATGGCAATGGGGAAATTGTTTCTGGGGCATTTTTTAGGGTTAGATATCATTAACCTAGCATGAGTCTCATACTGAGTCTGACCCAGTCCCTTTGGAGAGAGGAAAGTCATGCCCTGACTAGCCAGGCCTGGAGCTGGCAGATTGGGTCAATGCCAGCAGAAGCATGGAGATGGAGCATGGTGGAAGAGTGATCCCAAAGATACAAGCCATGTGCTGTGAGTGGAAGAAGGGCAAATGAATGCTGCATTAATTAACCAGTCATTGACAAAATGAGGTTGCATGACAAATGGCTCCAAAACCCAGCAGTTCAACAAACAGCCCAACCCCTTCCCTCCCACACACACCGTTCTTAAAATTCAGGATCAGGGAGATTAACTGGAACTTTGAACTTGGCACTTCAGGGCTTGGAAGAGGTGACAGTGCATGTAAAGGCCTTGGGGCAGGAGAGATCTTGGTGTGACTGAAAGCCCAGAAGAAGACTAATTTGGGGGAGGTGAGATAATAGGAATGGAGTTTTCAGTGAGCATTTCCTTGAGAGCCTTCAAGCAAAAGCGATTTTTCTATATTCATGTTTTAGAAGTAGATCTCCACCCATTGTGTAAAGCTTTGGGTATTGGATTGGTGTCGGTATGCAGGGAAAAAAATAAATGGGCTTGTTATGGATTAGGAGCCTGTGGTAGTCACCTAATCTTGTGTCAAATTAAGGATTAGGAGTGTAGGCGTGGAGTCTAGGCTGCCAATCTGGAGATAGTCAGTGAGATTTTTATGTGGGCATAGCCTTCTCCTGAGAACTCTGAGAAATCTGGTACTTCCTCCTTGGAGGTGGAAGACACCTCTCTCTCTCTCTCTCTCTCTCTCTCTCTCTCTCTCTCTCTCTCTCTCTCTCTCTCTCTCTCTCTCTCTGCTACTCCTTGGGAGACATTGCAGAAGGCAAGCCAAATGGATGCGACCAGACCTCTGAAGCCAAAGAAGCCTCAGAGAGATCGCAGCCAGCACTGAGATGCTTACAATGCCACTGGATCCACAAGACTTTCCACCCATTGGCCTGTGATTATCCTGCATTCAGCATCACTGCACATGTTTTATGGGTCTGAAAAGGAATTTATAGATTGGTATCAGACATATGGGCTAATATCAGACTTATGGATTTGATGTGCACTGGGCTGGGACGTTTGCTTAATGTACAATTACTGTTTGATATAAAACTCTCTCTCTGGATTTATAAGGTAGAATTAGACCAGAACATGTACTCTGGTACAGACAGGAGCTGGAAACACAGGGAATCCATGACAGATGATCCCTTCAGGACCAGTGGTGTGAGTGGCAATACCAGGAGGGTGGAGGGAAGGTGGGGTAGAAAGGGTGAATCGATTACAAGGATCTACATAAAATCTCTGCCCTGGGGGACGGACAACAGAAAAGTGGGGGAAGTGAGATGTTTGACGTGTAAGATATGACAAAATAATTTATATATTACCAAGGATTTATGAGGGAGGGGGAGGAGGATGGAAGTGGGGAAATGAGGAGCTGATACGAAGGGCTCAAGTAGAAAGCAAATGTTTTGAGAAGGATGAGGGCAACACATGTACAAATGTACTTGACACACAATGGGTGGATGGATGGATGGATGGATGGATGGAATGACTGTGATAAGAGTTGTATGAGCCCCCAATAAAATTATCAAGGGTTCATAAGGAGGGGGGAGTGGGGAGGGAGGAAAAAAATGAGGAGCAGATGCCAGGGGCTTATGTGGAGAGCAAATGTTTTGACAATGATGAGGGCAATGAATGTATAAATGTGCTTTATAATGGATGGATGGATGGATTGTGATAAGAGTTGTATAAATCCCTAATATAATGATTAAATAATAGGGAAATGATTTTTAAAAACCACCAACTCTCTCTCATACACATGAGTCTCCATCGATTTTCCTCTAGCATACCCAGACTAATACACAGTTCGCCCCTGTCCTATAGGGCCGCTATGAGTTGGCATGGACTTGAGGGCAGTGGGTTTGTTAGGGCTTTGGAGTTCAGCAGGCCTTTGTTGGTGTGTTTGAGTCTATTTTTGTAGCTGTTGTTTGCAGGTCAGTGGCTCATCTTCCAGCACTCTATAGGACCATATTTTGTTGTGACCCATAAGGCTTTCATTTGTTAATATTTGGAAGTAGATCACCAGGTCTTTCTTCCTAGTCTGCCTTAGGCTAGAGCAGTGGTTCTCAATCTGTGGGTTGTGACCCCTTTTGGGGTCCAGCGACCTTTTAACACGAGTCACCCGATTCATGGCAGTAGCAACATTACAGTTATGAAGTAGCAAGGAAAATGATTTTATGGTTGGGGGTCACCACAACATGAGGAATTGTATTAAAGGAAGGTTGAGCACCACAGGGCTCGAGGTTCCACTGAAGCCTGCCCATCATTGCTGACCCTTCTGGGGTTTGTCATATCGGTGGCAGAGCTTCCAATTTCACAGCAGCACTCTAGCTACCACTGCACCACGAACTGATAGACAGGTGGTGGACTGTTCTTAAAAGCCACCTGATTTACGATGCTTTGTTTTGACAGCCCTGGAAAATGGATACAGAATCTAGTTTCATAGTCAATGCAAGACACACCTTGGGGCAGTAGGGATGGCATGAAGTGAATAGATTCAAAGTATATTTTAGGGAGAGGAAGGATGACAGTTAATGCCTGGGGGGTGTGCAAGAAGAAAGGAAGCAGAGACACCATTGATATTAAGTGCCTGAGTTAAGACAAGAATTTCCAGGGAAGCTGGTGGGTCATGATGGGAGAATTTCACACTCCCCGGGGACAGGGGGAGCATTGATTAGTTCATATGTCTGCGCATCTTCTCAGACAATAGAGGCTTTGTCATCCTCAAATGAAGCATGCAGTTGGAGCTCAGAGAGGGCATGCAGTGCAAATGAAGACTGGGTTGGTTGAGATGGGTGGACCAGGGCCACTAGTCAATTCTGAGGAGCTTCAGAAAACCTGCCCAGTGTCTCTTGGAGAGTGGGCATGTCTCATGGCCACAGAGGGCCTTTTAATGTTTCACCTCCCACTGCAGCAGCGAGAGGCTCTATCAGCTCATCCTGGAAAGGAAACATACTACCTGCCATCAGGTTCATTTCTTCAGAAAGGATGGAAGAATACAAATGAAAGACTACAGTTTGAAGGGGTCTTAGGCAGACTATCAGGCTCATTAAAGCTTCATTTATTAAAACTTCATTATTCAGAGACATTCTCCCAGTAGGATGTATGCTGGGGTGGGGGTGGGCATGAGGAGGAAGGCTTGGAGCAGGGTAGGGGAACAACCCCACACCCCCAAAAAATACCTTCCCAAGAAGCAATTCCAGTGGGCACAGATTAGATAGAAGTTTCATCCTCTGGTCACTTGATGTTTGTCCCTCTCTTTTATCTGAATGCTCTTTCCACATTGCTCAGATGAATCATCAAATTTATATTAAAATGCAAGTTAGGAAGCATCATCCCCAACCAACCTTGTTCATCAAAATGGTAGTGCTCTCTCCGGGTACCCTAAGTTCAGTTTGTCAACAAGCTGAAGCAGTTGAGCTGGGGCTCTGTGAGGCCCAGGAGCATGAGTTCATTAATATCCGACCCATAATGCCTTGCTGGGTTTATGCCAACAAAGCCCTGTCACTCCTTACCTTAGGATTTACTCACTCTTTGAAACAGGCATTTATTTACACACAGTTTGACCTCATGATGGTGTTCAGCAGATGTGGATCTTACTTATTTGCATTGTTCTGTGACAGTTGCAAAATTCGTTAGTGGCTCAGGGATCAATCCTCTGTGGACTGCCCCGAAGCTAGATGAAGCAAGCGGGTTCTCCCTGATTCATCCTCCCTCCTTAGCAATGCTTGCTAGTCAGGATAACATAGTGCCCATTAAAGAAACTGCCTGTGTCACTTTAAATTTGTGACCTGGGCGGGAGGGAGGGTGATGATCACAAGTGACAGAAACTGACGCTTGACTAACTTAGGGAAAAAGGCCTAATGGTGGATAAATGTTGGGAAGACAAGAAAATGTGGCAAATGCCTGGGCAATCTCAGGGCTGTGAAGCAGGTAATGGCGAAACACTCCTCCTGAGGCCAAAGTGTGCCCTCTGTAGTACATTAAATCACATTCACACACACCCATTCATGTTCACATGGGACCTGAGGCTATGGCCTTACTTGGAGAGGAGGTCTTGGCAGATGTGCTTAGATAAGTATTTCAAGAGTTCCATCTTTCTGGGTTTAGATTTCAGATGGATACTACATGCACTGATTGGTGTGTTCTTATAAGAAGGGGAGTGGGCACACAGAGACCCCGTGTGAAGACACTGGCAGAGATTGGATCAGTGCATCTATAAGCCAAGAAATATCAAGGATTAGCAGCAGTGACCAGAAGCAGAGAGAGGCTACTTTGATTCTCCTTCAGAGCTCTCAGAAGGAATGAATCTTGCCCACACCTTAATTTTAACCCTTTGTCCTTCAGAAAAGTGAGAGAACAAATGCCTGCTGTTTAAGTCACTCGATTGGTAGCCAGTTGTTACAGCTACCCAAAAGAACCATTATGGATTGATCTGTAGCCCCCTCAAAATATGTGAGAAATTTGAACCTTGGTGGACATGATCCTGTTTGAAAAGAAGGGAGTTCTTTTGTAATATAAATGAGGCCGTATGGCCACTGGAGATCCCTTCATAGAGGGGTTTAGAAGAGGAGATGGGTCAGTCAGGGTGCGAGGTAGTACCGATGAAGAACACAGCTTTCCCCCAGATCCTGTATGCTTCCTCCCCCCAACTACCATGATCCAAATTCTACCTTGCAGGGCTGGATAGGGCAGAGGTTGTACACTGGTGCATATGGGGGCTGGAGGCACAGGGAATCCAGGGTGGATGATACCTTCAGGACCAAAGGTGTGAGGGGCGATGCTGGGAGAGTGGAGGGTGAGTGGGTTGGAAAGGGGGAACTGATTACGAGGATCCACATGTGACCTCCTCCCTGGGAGATGGACAGCAGAGAAGGGGGGGAAGGGAGACTCTGGATAGAGCAAGATATGACAAAATAACAATGTATAAATTACCAAGGGTACATGAGGGAGGGGGGAGCGGGGAGGGAGTGGAAAAAAAAAAGAGGACCTGATGCAAAGTGCATAAGAGGAGAGCAAATGCTTTGAGAATGATTGGGGCAGGGAATGTGCGGATGTGCTTTATGTAATTGATGTATGTATATGTATGGATTGTGATAAGAGTTGTATGAGCCCCTAATAAAATGTAAAAAAAAGAAAATGATTAAGGCAAAGAATGTACAGATGTGCTTTATACAATTGATATATGTATATGTATGGATTGTGATAAGAGTTGTATGAGTCCCTAATAAAATGTTTAAAAAAATGAGGCCATATGAGAATAGGCTTGAGCCTAAACCTAAACACTTCTGAGTTAAAGGCCAGGATAGACCCAGTAACACACAGTACGGGGAGAAAGATAGCGAGGAATGCCAAGGAACTTTCTGGTATCCACAAAGAAGGACCCTGACCTAGAGTCGCACCCCAAATTTGAACCTGTAAGCTCCAAAGCAGGGGGAAAAGTGTTTTAAGGCTACTGACTTGTTGGATAATTTTTGGTTAAGGAGATTAAGACAGAAACTTAAGACATCCTCCAATCCTTCCTCTGGCTTCGTTCCATTTTTCTCACATTCAAAAGTCCTCCTAGAGGATTCAGTCAGGTTGTTGTTGTTGTTGTTGTTCGGTGTCATAGTGAGGGTTTGGATTCATTGTGACCATACATACAACATAATCATACACTGCCCGGTCCTGTACCATTCTCACAGTTGTTCTTAAGTTTGAGCCCATTGTTGCAGCCACTGTGTCAATCCCATTTGTTGAGGGCTTTCCTCTTTTTCATTGCCCCTCTACTTTCCAGAACACGATGTCCTGCTCCAGGGACTGATCTCTCCGGACAACATGTCAAAGTTAAGGTGAAGTCTCATTATCCTTGCCCTGAGGAACATTCTGGCTGTACTTCATCCAAGTTAGATGGGTTTGTTCTTTTGGCAGTCCATGGTACATTCATTACTCTTTTACATCACTACTAATCAAATATATCTATTCTTCTTTGGTCTTCCTTATTCAGTGTTCAACTTTCACATGAATATGAGACAGTTGAAAAGACCATGGCCTGGGTCAACCCGCCCCAGTCCTCAAAGTAATCTCTTGCTTTTCAACACTTTAAAGAGGTCTCGTGTAGCAGATTTGACTAGTGAAATGTGTCATTTGTTCTCTTCTCTGCTGCTTCCATGAGAATTGATTGTGGATTCAAGCAAGACAAAATCCTTGACAATTTCGATCTTTCCTCCATTTATCATGATGTTATCAATAGGTCCAGTTGTGAGGGTCTGGACTTTCTTTACATTGAGTCATAATCCAAACTGAAGGCTTTAATCAATCCTTCATCTTCATCAGCAAGTGAATCAAGTCCTTCTCATTTTCAGCAAAATTGTGTCATCTGTATAATGCAGGTTGTTAATAGGCCTTCCTCCAACCTGATGCTCCATCAGGCACTGCCCCTTAATGAGTTTAGGTCATGAAGGATAGTCCTCCATAGGCACATTGATTATTACACTACCACCCTCACATAATAAATTCAGAGAGAGAAAATTTCCCCAAAGCAATGGAAAGCTTACTAGAGAAGTGGAGGGTGCTAAAAGCCAAAGGTGACACAAACCGGAAATCAATACTAGTTTTCAATACCTGCAGTCATCTAATAGTTCACTGCACTATCTAAGGAAAGGTGAGGAGAACTGGGGCAATTCCATTAAAAAAAGACAATGCAGGGTATATAAGTCCGTCATTCCTCTGGAGAAGAAAAACACATAGTTGGGTTGTAGAGCTTTGTTTGCTAATCAACCAAATGTAGTTGTAAGGCAGGGGTGTGCGTGTACGCGTGTGTGTGTGTGCGTGCGTGTGTGTGTTGAAGGGAGAGGCTTGCCATTCTATTTCATAGCCAGGAGAAAGATGAGCCTCTTCCCATATCTTTTGCTCTGTGGCAAGTTACTGATCTACAAGGAACTTTTATTTGACAAGGACATTGCCGAGAAAAAAACGGGAAGCTTGTGTTCATCTCTGCTGAGAGGTGGAGTCAAAGAGATGGGCTTTATGACAGACACCCTGATCGTGCAACCAAACTATGAAATGGCCTCATACATTCAACACACATTTGCTGCACCTCCCCAGTGTGCTGCCCAGATATTACCAGGCAGAGTGTTTTATGGGCAGCATTTTAGAGTTAGGCAGGCAGAGGGAGTGTCTTTGTGGGTGTTGCCTTTACCAGTCCTTGGATTGTTCTGGGACAGGCATGTCTTTTTCCTCTAAAGTAACTGATCGCGTGTAAAGAAGGAGTCTCCTCAGTAAGATGGGTTGAACCAAACCCAACCTATGACAATCATCTCAATTGGAACACATAGCGACCCTATACAAATACCCGTAGGGTTTCCAAGTTTGTAACTCTTTTGGGGGGTCAACTACCATATCCTTCTCTTGCAGAACCACTACAGAGTTGAGCGTTGTGTTAGCAGCTGAATGCTTAATCACTGTGCCCATTTTGTTTGCTGAGCCGCCCTCAAAACACTGAACAGTTTTTCTGGGTACCAAGTATGTCCACTTCTTTATCTGGCCTAGGGTGTTTTCTCCTAGTTGATAGGAGGTGCAAATCAGTTACTAGGGTTTTGGCAGAGTCAGTATGGAAACTGGGAGGGTGTGTGAAATTTGAACCAGAGTAGAACAATTCCAAGACACTTCCTAGGGATTCCTGGCATATAATATGCAAATGATAGTCAAGATATATAACTGTGTCTCTGTTCTTGGTTCTGTCAGTACCTGGTGTGGCCACAAAGGAGAAACCTGGTCTCCTGCTATTTTGAGCATCTAGTGTGAATGACAGGAGATAAGTCACATGCTAATGAACCCTGGTGGTGTAGTAGTTAAGCACCATGGTGCCCGGCTATCAAAGCATATAGCGTCTGGGGTCTTAAAGGCTGGAAGATAAACAGGGGGCCATGTAGCTAAGAAACAACAAAGTCCACATGGAAAAAGCACACCAGCCTACACCAACATGATCGCTGAAGACAAAGCGGGTGCATAAGCACATGTGAGCATGTTTTCTTGATGTGCACTCACCCTTTATATACAACTCTCTTATACATACGTGTTTCTGTGGATTTGTTTCTCGAATGCACCCAGACTAACATAAGCAGCGTGGAACGCATTTAAGAAGCCTAGACAAGGGCAGGGCAGGATATTCGGAGGGACTGGATCCAGAATTTGAGAGGAAGGAGCCCTGGTGGCAAAACGGGCTGCTAGCTCGCTGTCCCAAGGGGGACAATGAAACTGCTGGCTCCCATGAAAATTTACAGTCTTGAAAACTCCATATAGGGTCACTGTGGTTGGAATCCACTGGACGGCAGTGACCTTTTGGGATTGAAGGTGGAAGCCACCAATGACTTCCTGCCATTGAGCCAAGGAGCCTCAGGAGAGTGTGTGAACTTCTGGAATGCAGTGAACAACCTCTGCACATCTGCTTTTCGTGCTGCCCAAGTCATGCCCTTGGCCTTTGCTTAAACGTATTCATCCAGAAGTGAACCATCACAGCTGCTCCCTCGGGAAGCTGGGGGCTGAGCTCTCTGGTTCCACTCTGTCAGCATTTCTGGTCCGGGTACCTCCCCTCTTCCCCGGCACAGGCAATGTGCTTTTGGAAGCAGTGCTCCCTGGGTAGTGGGTGTGATTTGCCTCCTCTGGCCTAACATGATGAATGCTGAGAGGGGGTGGATACTAGGGGGTTAAACTCCCTGAACTTTACCTAGCCCAGGGGAAAACTTATTATTTAAAGTAAGCTTTAGACAGAATCTTTAGAAAGAGAAATGGTTAACTTTATGTACACAATTACTTCCCAACACATAGGCTCACCTCATAGGCTGTGGATGACCTTGAGCAGGTGCTCAGTCACAATGGTTTTCTATCAGGATTGAGAGTTCAGCTCTCTCAACTCTCCAACTGGTTATTAGCACCATAGTCTCGTTTCTATTTTTGTATTTACTTTGTTTTTAGGGGAAAAAGACTCCCAATCCAACTATATTTTATTAGGAACTCCTTTGCTAAGTTTTACACAAGAAAAAGGCACAAAGTGCTGTTCTGGATGAAGGAGAGCATCCGCATGAGGCCACAATGGTGTTGGAAGGACCCACAGCCACAGTGACTTAAATAAAATGACACCCATTCTGTCCTGCTGACTCTGACTCATAGTGACTCTGTGTAGGGATCCTGAAGTTGCTACCTTTACAGGAAGCAATAACCTCATCTTTCTCCTGTGGAATGACTAGTGGCTTTGAACCAGCGACCTTGCTCTTCATAGTCCAACACTATCCAGCATTACCACCTGGGCTCCTGAAAACTTAAATAAGACATAGAAAACAAACAACTTTGTCACAAAATTGTGACTGAAGACAGATCAATTCCTGGAGTTTCAGGAGGGCCTGTGAGAGCATGAGCGGGACCTTCATTGGGATGTGCACACTACCGTATATCGTTGAGTGTGGCCCGGGGAGTGGACGCAAGCACACTGCCTGAGGGACAAGCTTTCCACTGCCAGTCAGAGTAGGAAAGAACTCAATGGCGGCTGAATCTGTGGCCCCTCAAAATGGATGTAGGGTCTCCACATAGACTCTCACTGTGAGCCACAGCCTATTGCTCAAAATTTAAGCTCAAATATGACTTAAACGCCAAACATTCTGTTTCCTTAAAATAGGGTACTGCCAGGATCAGCTAGAAGTCTGCATGACCTATCAGATCTCAACGCCGATCTCAAATCACTTCACATGATCCATTCTACCAGTCATGTCAAGGACAACTAGAGGTCTGCATGAGCGAGCCCAAATCGCCTCCTCACTTACCCATTCCAGAGGCTGTGCCTGTATAACCTATCGACTAACACATTCCCATATGCCGTGGTTATGAAACCAACCATCATGCTGGAATAAGGACCAATCACGATGCAAGGGTCAGGATCAATGGGAAAGCAAAATAGGGGCTGAGGGGAGCCAAGAGGGGTCGCTTCACTCAATCCCTAAACCTGATCTAATGTCACTAGACTGGGGTCTTCCTCACATCTCAAGGGCACCCGATTCATGATTGAAGTGAATTGTGCTTATTCAATCTTTGTTCTGCTTGCTGTCCTGCTGTGCTGCATCCTCTTCTTGCTTTTTTGTGCATGGCTCCCTCTGTTGTGGTGACAAATGGCTTGAGAGGGATTTGACATAGGGAGAATGCCCACCCACATCAACTGTCACCAGAAGCAGACACTAAGTCCATTTCTCTCACCTCACAGAACTATGCACACCAGACACTGGTAGGGCTGCCTGGGAGGGGAACCCTTAGTGCAGTGGTTCAACCTGTGGGTTGCGACCCCTTTGGGAGTCATATGACCCTTTCACAGGGCTCACCCAATTCATAACTGTAGCAAAATTACAGTGATGAAGTAGCAAGAAAATCATTTAATGGTTGGGGGAGGGGGGCATCACCACAACAAGAGGACCTGTATTAGGAAGGTTGAGAACCACTGCCCTAGTGTGTTTAGGACTTTGCTGCCCTCAAGGTCATCAGACATTCCTGAAGGCAGAGCCGCTGCAGGAAGCCCTTCTGGGAAATGCCCTGAAGACAGGTCTCAACCAACTCCACCCTCACCCTCTGAGATCCTAATCATAGGACGCATGGAAATGCTCCCTGCCACTTCGAAGGCTGTAAGTCCATGGGAGCAGAAAGCCTCCTCTTTCTCCCTTGGAGTGGTGGCTGGTGAGTTCAAACTGCTCACTTTCTGGCTAACATAACCCACAGACCAGCTCCCCCTGAGCTCAGTTTGGTTTGCCGCACAGCACACATTGTTTGGAACCTTCTGAAATAGCTATGCACATGTGCAGGTTGGGGGGATTTCGCACAAGATGCAATTTTCCACCCTCTCTTGGCAAAAATAATTTTTGCAAAAGGCTTGTATTCTCTTCTGGATCTGAGTAGCAGCTACTCTCATGAAGTCATAGCACATACATTCATGCTACAGTCCTCCCAACTCCCTAATATCTTACGCCGAGTCTGCTCCATGCTTTTCTGTGTCCTACATGGCAGCTGTAGGCACCCAAGGCATGGGCTCTGCAGCCTGGGTCCAAATCTCTCCTTCCCACTTCCTCACTGTGTGGTCCTAGGCTCATGACTTTATCATTCTGTGCCACTGATTTTTCATCTGTAAAAGGAGGCCAAATAGAGTCCACACATAGGCTTGTTAAGTGGAATAATTGAATTATTATACACAAAAAGCTTAGAACGGTGCTTGGCATCTTGCAAATACTATTAGGTGGTTTAGCATAGGGACTGGGTCATCCATTACATATGCTCAGGTTCAAACTTCTGGCCAGGAAGGGGTGGTACACCTAGGTGGGCATTACACCTGGATTGGCCCATCTGGGCCAGGTGAATTCAATCCAGCCATTGGGGTTGACCATGACCGTCAACCATGCCTCCCTATGGAGGAATTGAAAAGGCAGGATCTTGACCGCTCCGATGTCTCCCTTCACCCACTTTTCTGTTGTCCGTCCCCCAGAGAGGAGGTCACATGTAGATACTTGTAATCAGTTCCCTCTTTCCAATCCACCCTCCCACAACCCTCTCAGTATCACCACTCACAAATTATCAAGGTTTCTTGAGGGATGGGGGAGCGGGGAGGGAGGGGAGAAATGAGGACTTGATGCCAGGGGCTTAAGTGGAGAGCAAATGTTTTGAGAATAATGAGGGCAATGAATGTACAAATGTGCTTTACACAATTGATGTATATATGGATTGTGATAAGAGTTGTATGAGCCCCTAATAAAACGATTTTTAAAAAAAGAAAAAAAGGCAGGATCCCGGAGCCCACTGAGTGACTTTCTCTCCAGCAGCTTCTAGGTAGGCTGTGCCCCGTGAGGGGCCCCGAGGTGCCTGTGTAAACCTGAAACTTCTTCTCTCAAAAAACCCACTTGGATCACAATCCAGGCTTCGAATTGAATTCTTTCTCGCGCGAAACCAAGGCCTGAGGTATATCTCTCCCAGGAGAGAACTAACAATAGTATCTCTTATTATAGCATTAGGAGCCCAGGTGGTGTAGTGGACTGTGCATTAAGCTGCTAATCGCAAGGTCGGGGTTTGAACTGACTAGCCCGTCCGTGGGAGAAGTATGAGGTTGTCTATTTCTGTAAGGCAGTGGTTCTCAACCTTCATAATGCCCCCACCCTTTAATACAGTTCATGTTGTGGTCACCTGCAACCATAAAATTATTTTCATTGCTACTTCATAACTGTAATTTTGCTATTGTTATGAAATGGTTGACCCCTGTGAAAGGGTTATTTGATCCCCAGAGGGGTCGCGACCCACAGGTTGAGAACCGCTACTGTAAGGATTTAAAGTCTCAAAACCCCGAAGGGGCAGTTCTTTGTCCTATTGGGCCGGTATGAGTGGGAGTCAATAAAATGGTAGTTAGGTTTTTTTCTGCATCAGTATCAGATTCTGGTGGCAAGCTCAGTCATCACGCATTGTGGTCTGGTTTGAACTCTGGTAGATCTGTGGGAAATGACTGCCCTGGTTTGAGGTGAGGGCCACGGTGCTTCAGTGGTAGATCTCTCATTGTCTTTCACCGGGAAGACCCGGGTTCGATATGCGGCCAATGTGCCCCAGACTGTCAGTGAAAGTTTGTGTGTTGCTATGACACTGAGCAGGCTTCAGGGATGTTTCCAGACTGAAATAGAATAAGGACGAAAGACCTGATTATCTCCATCCACACATCGACCTATGGCCCTCCACGGTTGGCTTCCCTTCCCAGCCCTGGTGATAGCACAGACTGGCATAGTTTGCTCTGCTTCCCATGAGGTGTCCATGAGAGGCTGACTCGACAACCACGGTCAAGATCAACAGCTTGAACTCCTTTCTGGGTCTATAGAAACAAGAACAACCTTCTGAAAGGAGGTCGCATTGCTATTTGGGACTGGGAGAATGCCTTTGTGACAAGGATTGTGCTCTGGATCCCAAAGGCGACTTTTAAACACAGCCACATAGCAACCCCGGAAATTGCCATAGCAGAAGCCAGGTTTAAAAAAAAAAAAAAGTTCTACTGGCTTGCTCAAAGGAGGCCAGAGTTGGATGGGGGTGGGGTGGGGTGGGAGACTCCTCTAAAAATGAACAAATTTGTTTGCTTACATATTTGTCATGTCTTTTGGGCCTGAAAGAAAGGGGGGAAAAAGCAGACGAGAGGAGGAAACGGCGACTGACAGTCATCTTGTTGGTATTCCCACAGCATCCCCTCCTTAGGCACTTGCTGCCATCTCATCCAACTCCACTCAGTATATTTTCACCCAGCAATGATGCAGAAATGTCTGTGTACTCCAGTGTTATTGTAGTCGGGCAGCATTTACGGGTTTGACTTTCAACTCAGCATGGCAGGACGTCTAGAAGCAATTATAACCAGCACCTGCTCTGTCTGTGCGGTGGGCAGGCAGTGATGGATCCCCAGCTTCCAGAACACTAGTGCCCCCTCCCAGCTCAGGATAATGACGGTGACACTCGGCCTCCTTGTTGTCTGGGGGAGCTCTAGGTGCTCTCCTCTGAAACCTCATATTATTGGCATTTCTTTGAGTGAACACATCAAATTAGTGACTGTAAAGGAAGGTGTAGGAGATGATTATTGGTGACAAGACAAGCCTCAACCACTTCCAGAGAGCATGTCTCCTAAGTGCAAAGTATGGAGAGGGAGGAAACAATTGACCACAAATGGAACAGGCTCTGAGTCTCGCCACACAATGTATGTGCATGGTCACTGAGGCGCCAACATTATGGCTGGAGGACGGATATGGTTTGTGCAGCCGTGATTGCCATCCAGAACGTGCCGTGCTATTGTGAAAAACGATTTTTTTATTCTGAGCAAATCTCTGCTTCCACTTGCTTTAATGCTTCGCCAGAGAGCCAGGGACTCTGGGAGGGGTGGGGACGCACAGGGCTGGGCTGACCTCAGGAACTCATGTGTAAAGGGCTTTTTCTCACTTGGAAGCAGGCTGGGTTCACAGCTGTTCTTTCTGGTAAAGCTTGTTTCTGAACCTTGCCACGTCTGAGTCCGAAGAGGGAAATGAAGGTGACAAATGCTGCGAGGAGCCCTGGGCACATCTTGGCTATGGTCCTGCTTAAGTCTGTTTCATTTGAATCCCAGTTTTACCTTTCCTCCTTTCTGGGTTCCGAAGCATCAGATGGGTGCCAAACGCTTCCACGGACAACTAAAGCTGAACAAGGTGCAGGCAGATGAAGAGCAACGGGAGGTTAGTGTTTGGGAGAATGAATACTTGGGCTTCCTAGGCCAGTCCAGCTGGTGGTTAGAGCCCTGTTTCAGATTCCACTGAAATCTCCTAGTGTCCAAGGACCAAGTGGCTCCTAAGTCCAGAATTTCTGTTACATGTCTCACCAAGGAGAAGCTGGGCCAAAATGCATTGAAGAATAAAGCAGGAGCTTGGCTTTTGAATCCACTCTCTGATTCTGAAATTTCAAAGGCTCTGTGCACAGACATTTCAACACTGAAAGCACAGCAGGGAAAATCAAAGACTTGGGCTTCCTCCTTGCCCCTCTTTTAGGGCTTTTATGGTTTTCCAAGGCGCCTCCCAGAGCCGAGTGTTGTATAGGTCATGTTTAAAAATGTTGTAGTTCTGAGGGACTTGCTGTTCTGCTTTCTTTTGCAAGGAGACCCGGTTTCTTGTCTTGTGGCCAAACACAGAGCACAGATGTCTGTGGGCCCCCTCCCTTTCCCCTGACCTTTGCTCTCTTCTCTGGATACCCTACTGACCTGTTCTCCCTTACAAGATCTGAACTGCTCACACACTTCGCTAAATTCTCATCCTAGCGAGAAGCATCCGAGCATCTTATTAGAGCCTGTATGAGTTCTGTTCTGGATGCCTATTTGTGTAACTTCAGGTCTCTGGCATGGAAACGTCCCATGCCCACAGACCCACACAGGTAATATAAACTCCAACAGTAGTTTAAGGTGGTCACAGGGAACACTGTGGACCGTGTCTCCTGGTGAACCCCTCAGGCTGTCTAAAGGGGCTAGTTCCATCTCAATGTAGCCACGCAGGAATGTAGACCGGTTAGGTAGCAAGACAAGGGGTTGTTCCTCTCCATGCTTAGGGGGCCCCCTACAGGAGGTTGGAAGCCAATGCGGGCTAAGCCCAAGCCAGGAGAGCTTAATTGATGCCTCCCAGCTGAAAGCCCTTACAAGGCTGGAATCTGGAGACCACCGCCCCTTCCCTTCAGCTGCTTCTCTGCCTTCCACTCAGCAGGGCTGAGTGTGCAGTGTCATGAGGGTGCCCGTGTTCAGTTTAGTGTAACGCCGGAACCTTCTTCTCTCATGTATATAAACCCACTCGGATTACCACCCAGGCTTTGGTGTGAATTTCTTTCCAGTGTGTAGCCAAGGACCGAGACATTTCCCACCCGAGAAACCTAACAGACCCAGACTTACAATAAACCCATATTTGTATTTATAAGGCAAGAGGTGACCAGGTCTAGACAATAATGGTGAAGAGGGCCCTGGGTTTGAGAAAGATTCTGAAATAGAATCCATAACCCTTAGAAATGTATTGGCCTTAGGGGAGGGGCAAAGAGGGCTGGATTGAGAAAGTCTCTGGCATCCAGTTCTGACTTGACTTCTGGATCCTGAATCCTTCAGGGCCATGACCTTGCCCTCCAGCCAGACCTTCCAATAGCCATCTTCTCAGAGCCTTGTTAAATTCTCATAATACATTACACCTGCCATCCTGTGAGCAGCTACCAAACCCAGGCACTTTTTTCAAAGACAAGCTCGCTCTCTCTACCCCTAAGAGCAGGTAGTTTGGGGATGATGGATATGAGATACCACAGAAGACAAATCTGTTATCTTCCATGGTGCACAGAACATGCTGTCACAACCAGGACTCGTGACAATCCCTCAGTTTCCTAAATTGCTTCACTGCTACTTTTAATTAAGCCTCATTAGATTGTCATATCTTGATAAGAGGGATGACCCTGAACTAGATGCATAAATTAAAGCTATCCTCATCCTGTGCTTTTATATGAATGTGTTAATTATTTTTGTCTTTAGGGAGAATAATGGAGGGATGGAGCAATACCAAACGGAGTTTGACAAAGTGTTGGTGTTTGCTGCGGCAAACGTGGTGCGTGTCAGATACAATCCATCACCCAGTGAGTCTGCAATTAACACCAAGGGACAAAGGTAGGATTCCCTGTAATAAATAACCTTCCTCCCAGATGCTAATGGAGACCCAGCAGGACCCACTGTTGTGTTGTTGCAGTTGTACACGGGCCCTTAGAGGAGACAGAGCTGGTGTTTGAAACGAGTCTTGTTTGCCCCCAGTTGGCTCACACATTTGTTTTTTAAATGGCATAATCACTAACATTTAAACACAGGGTGATGTCACGTAACAATCTGCAGCTTCTGAGAAATGGAGAGGCCCGACTTTGCTGGTTGACAGTGCAGAGGGACTGGGGGAGCAGTCAGATATGGTGATCAGAGTTTGGAATCCTTGCTTTCCAAGTACATGTGTCAAGGAGTTCAAGGGTTCAGAAATTTAGGAGGGAAGTTCCAGAAGACAAGTTTGTGTGGTCGATAATAAACCAATATAGGGGTTGAGATTTCAATCTGTTGGCTATTTATTTTGTGCTTGGTAGCCAACCAGCCCAGAATTCCTGACCTCGCCAACCTGTGAAACAAGGACCATTCCAGAATGAAATAGAAGCAAGCACGGAAGCGAGGGCATCCATTACCCCGAATGCGTAGGGGTCAGGAACTAAGTGCTTTCTGTAGAACAGCTCCAGAAGGCAGACCTTTGGCTGGAAAACCTGTTAGGGAGCTAGCATAGGGACTGGCAGGCCTATTACACATGCTCAGAGGTCCGAGCTACCGGCTCATGAAGCAGTGGCTCACTGCATGCTCAGCAGTTCAGGTTTCCAGGCAGGAGGGGGAGCTATGCCTGGGTGGGGCTGTACCTGCATTGGCTCACCTAGGCCAGGTGAATTCAATTCAACAATTCAGCCAATGGGGTCGACCCACGTCATCGACCACGCCTCCCTAACCGCTCATAAAACTCACGGGGATCCCAAACCAGGCCTCGCCGTGAGCTGTTTCTCGCGTGGAGCCATGGACTGAGGCACACCTGTCCCCGGAGAGGTCGAACAGAAGCGGTGCTGTGTGATTGGAGCTATGAGGTAAGCCGGCCCCAGGAGTGGGCCCTCCCATGTTGGTCTCACGGATTGGGGGCCCCTCTGGGCTCCTTTTACCTCACCACCCTCGGGAGAATTGTTGGGTTGAATTCACGGTGTCCGTCTTTGCGCCGTTTCTTGCTGGTGTCCGTCTTTGCGCCGTTTCTTGCTGGTGTCCGTCTTTGCGCTGTTTCTTGCTGGTGTCCGTCTTTGCGCCGTTTCTTGCTGGTGTGCGGGACTTGACGTGCCTGCTTTCCCAGGAACTCGCCTGCCTTCCCGGGCTGCATTTGTGAGGGGGCTGGGACGCTGCTGCCTGGAGGCTGGGAGGATTTTGACTCCAAAAGCCTTCTCGAGGCTCAGTGTATAAGGTTTATTTGGACGTGAAAACAGAATCAAAGATGCAGTTAACGAAGTTTTAGAAGCAGGCTTTATTGAGAAGCTTGCGGGCAGGTTCAGCAACTCAGGGTATTGAGCTATTGAAGCCGCGCAGGGGGAAAAAATCCTGGCAGCGTTTTTATGCCCACTGCTGGCAGGCACAGCTGGGGAGGATCAAAGCTGGGGAGGATCTGCGCACACAGGTGCTTCAGAAGGGAGAAGGTCATTAATCTTACCTATATGTCAGGGACGCGTGGAGTGACCATATCTTCAGAAAACATTCTGGCTTTGTGACGAGCTGGTTCCAGGAATTTGGGGTTGAGCTGGGGAGGGGAGGTCGGTTAGGGGTCAGCCTTGAGAGCTAAGATGGAGGTGCAGGACTCAAAATGGAGTCTGTTGTGCCAAGACTGGGAAACAGTGTTGTGCCGCGGCTCCGGCAAGCAGCAGGCCTGGGGGCGCCTGCGTCCACCCTGTTGGTTTGGGCAGGACTCTGGCTGGGTGGCCGGCTCCAGGCTGGCTTTCGGCTAGGCCGCAACCTGGGGCCTCCATTTTCCCAGCCACGTGACTCCACTCACAGGCAGAATGGCACCACCTGTGTCTGTTGTAGCTACACTCCATTCCCAGACAGCAAACCGCCCAGACTGCCGGAAAGTTCAGCAGAACAAGTTTCATTTCCTGCGCAGGGACCAGACCATCAGCTCTCTTGAGGGGAGACTGAGCGGCCCCCCAGTCTAATTTTCCAAAGGTTTTTATACTTTTGCAATGTGCAGGTGTGCAAGCAGGCAGAGCTCAGAAGCGGGGTATTGTGGTTAGCCATTCTTAGTTGAACCAAAACTGCTCTGGTCGTTCTCGCAAGCCTTCTGAACATCCATTTCCTTCTGTATGTTCCCTTGGGCTACGTCTGCACAGCCTAACTCCCCAGTATCAGCTAGTTCATTGGCAGTTCATAGCTAGTTTATTTAATATTCATAATGGCTTCTGAAAGCTCAAAATGACTTCTCTTGTCAAGGCTACTTAAGCTTTGCCCAGAGCTGCTATATACTCTCCTGTTCTTAGCCAAGTTCAAATCATTGAATCTTCGGTAGCCAGCCCAGTGTATGGTGGGCTCAGCACTAAGAGTTTTGTGGCTTGTACTTTCTGTGTAAGGAATGCCACTAGCTTATTGGTTATTACTGGGCCAAATGTGAGGCTTAGCAGGAGGAGGATTAGGGGCCGGCTAGGGCCGTTCATAGGGTAGTTAGCCAGGCTGACCAATTAAGTAGCTTTTCAAAGCAATTGGTTCCTCCATTTCTTTTCTTGACTCTTTGTTCTAATCCTTTCCTAACCAGGGCTCATCTATCTTTATTGATTCCCGAATGCTTTGCATAGAATTAGTTTCTCCCAATGCTGTGCCCAGCATTCCTTGTTTCCAAAAGAGCAAGTCAAGCCCTCGGCGGGTTTGCAACACAACTGCTACAAGGGAGTCTAGGGATCTTTCTAAATGGGAGACAGGTTTTTTTTAATCCCTGTAGATCTAAAGCAATTTGCTGACTAAGAGTCTGATACTTTAAGTTTCCTTGTATTAAAGCAACTGACCCGACTGCAGCTAATCCCATAATCCCAAGCCCTGTTACCAGTGGGACCAATACTGGGGCTCTTTGAACTCATCCGGAAATTCCAAAGTTATCCCTACACCTCCTTCACCAGAACACAGGTACACTTGAGGAGTAACATGCACTAGCACACAAATACCCGGGGAAAAGAGACAGGGTGTTCGTCCTGTGGAACAAGTAAAGCAAGTACTCATTGGAGCAGATAACAAATTAGGATCAACATTTGGTTCAATGGGAACAGCTTGAAGGCAAAAATCTCGATATCTTGATATATTAAAGGGATACTTAGATGAATAAAAACACAGTCTTGCCCTTGCAAATCTTTTAAAGTGAGCTTAGACTTGAGTCCATACTAACATCACCTATAGACTGCTGCTTCGTGTAATCTTTTTTACTAACATTTCTAATTGGATTACACTCTGTACCAATAGTGCTATTTGTACCTGTGCCTACATAGTAAGGGGAAGCAGGGTTCAGACAAAGCCAACAATCAGCTGTGAGGTGAGAATTTGAGTTCATAAATTGGAATACAGCATCCCGAGAATCAAACACAGAACCTTGAGGTGGCTCCTGAATGAGAAGGGCCCTGTGAGTTGGGCTGGCAGTGAACGGGAAAGTTACTGGAGAGTCTGGAGGGTGCGGCAAAGGAATCTTAATGACACCAGCTGTGGCTCTTCATGATTTATCCCGAGGTTTGGGCCTTTATACGGATGGCAGGTTGCCATATTTTACTTTGCTGGATAGAAAAGGTTGTCCGGGATCTCTATCATTTACATAATGTTGAATTCCCCATGTTTTCCCAGTGAACCCAATAACGCTTGAATCCAATTCTTATTAGGTTATATTTGGAAACCATACACGTAGTGGGATCAAACCCTTCCTACTTGAGTCTCATTCTTGTAAAAATAATAGGGTCATCTTTAACAAGTTTCCACCCTGAAAATGATGGTTTCACAACCCCAAGCGGCGCAATGGTAATGTCCCTCCCCTTGGCAGTTAGGGAGTCCATGAGCCGGGCATATATAGACATGGTTTGTTTGGAGCCTTCTTTGTATAGAGGGTATTCCGCACCCATAGAACGGGATTCGAGTATAGGTCCCATTGTGCCCTTTACCTTTAAAGGATCCAGAATGCCAATTCTTTCCTAGCAAATCAAACAAATCAAAATGAAAACAGGGGGTCATACCCAGTATAAGAGGTTACATATTCACTGCTGGAGGTTAGAATAGCAGTCCACAGATGTGTTTGTGCTTGGGGGAAACACTGGGTGTTGTCAGCAATACTCAGAGAAAAACATTTAAGTTCTGTAAAGCCTTAATTTTGAGGGATTTTCCGTCTTTCTGGGTGTCCATCTTTTCAGGATATGCTCAGGGAGGGCTTTTTTTTTTACTTATGACTGAGGAATCCACGGCCCCCTCCCCACTATTTTAACTGCAGTTGGTGTTGTAAGTATCACTTGGTATGGGCCAGTCCACCTAGGTTCTATGGTGTCAGGTTGGTGTTTCTTTACCCATGTCCAGGTTCCTGGTTGCACGTTGTTGGCTGCCTGTTCCCTTTCCCTTGGTTAGGCCCAAAATGAAGGTGTCAGAGCAGATGATTTGTCTCTCACCTGTTGCACAGCCTGCAGGCACTCGATGAGGGAATGATTAGTGACTTCCATTATTTCTACTTCTTTCAATCTTGGGAGGATTTGGGGAAGGTCTGCCAAACATAAATTCAAATGGGGTCATGCTTTTCACATAGGGAGTGCATCAGACTTGAAGTAGGGCAAAAGGTAAAGTAAGGATCAACCCAGTTCTCGCCAGGTCCTAAATGCAACTTAACGAACAATTCATTTAGGGTTCTGTTTATTTTTTTCTACTTGCCCTGAAGAGCTTCCAGTTAATATTTAGAAGCATTGCTAAGACTTTAGTAATTTGAGCAATAAATGTTGGCCCATTGTTGGACCCCAAGGTGGTGGGAAGGCCAAATCTAGGGACAATTTTAGTTACTAATAATTTACACACAGTGGCAGCAGTTTCCTTCTTGGTTGGGAAGGCTTCCACCCATCCAGAACAGGTGTCTACGAACACCAGCAAATATCGGTAGTCATACTTTCTAAATTTGATATCCATAAAGTCCACCTCCCAGAATTCTCCAGGACTACTACCTCAAGCTCGTGGTTGGGGTTGCTCCTTTTCTTTCTGGGGTTGTTTACCCGAGCACTGTGCAATCAATGGTGGGTGACATCTGCCACCCAGTGTCCAAGCCTGGGTATGTAAAAGTGCCTGAGAAGCAACTGAGACAGTTTAGAGAGGATCCCAAATGCATACCTTCATGTAGTCCTTGAATCAGATCTCTCCCAGAGCTTCTGGCATGAATCTTCTTCCATCAGGATGGACCAGCCACCCTGGATGCTCCCAGCCTTTTTGGCAGGCCAGCTCTTGGCTTATCTTTAGATCATTTTCTGAGTATGTAGGTTGTGGCTGTAACACTGGGGATGGCATGGTCACAGCCACTACCTTGGGGATTTGTGGTATAGTCCTGGCATTCGAGATCCACCGGTCCGGGGGACTGGTTAGGAGTGGTTCAACCATAGGTCCCCCTACCACAGCAATATCCTGTCCCAGTGTAAGCTTCCTAGCTTCTATGACTAGGATGGCCGTGGCAGCCTCAGCTCCCATGCAGCTCAGCCATCCTGCAGCTACAGAGTCCAGTTTCTTTGAAAGATAGGTCACAGGTCTCTTCCATGGCCGCAAGTTCTCAGTTAGCACTTCTTATGCTGTGCCTCTGGCCTCACATAGACAATTGGAAGGGCTTTACTATGTCTAGTAGGGCAAGGGAGGTTGCCCATATGAGCGACTTTTTAAAGGATGCAAACGCTTGTTGTTCTACTTCAGTCCATTTAAGTTCTTTTTCCTTTCACCAGTACTTGCATATAGGCGTTTCGTTGTTTTTGAAATCCCAAATTCCACAATGGACAGTACCCCACAGTTCCTAGAAACTCTTGCAACTGCCTCTTAGTCTCAGGGACTGGGATTTTGAGGATCGCCTCAGTGCGACTGGGGGACAAGGTCCGTTTTCCCTCCTCCAGTTGGTAGCCTAGGTATACAGCTTTATGGACACACAGTTGAGCCTTTCTTGCAGATACCCTGTACCCCAATGGGCCAAGGACTATTATCAGGTCCTTGGTAGCCCGTTGGCATTCCTCCAGGGTTTTGGAGGCCAGGAGGAGGTCATCTGCATACTGGAGCAAGGTGGTTTGGGGGTGTTCCTCCTTGTGTCCCTGTAAGTCTTCACTGGGTTGATGTGCAGGGGACACGGGTATGGAGAACAAAGCATCCTTTAAGTCCAAAACAGTATAACAAATTCAGTTTGAAGGGATAGTACTCAGGAGGGTCTCAGGGTTTGGCACGTGGGGTGGCCAGTTTCTATCCTCTCATTTGCCTCTCTGAGATCCTGCACCGGTTGGAAATCCTCAGTTCCCGGCTTCTGCATTGGCAGCAAGGGAGCATTCCATGTGGACTTGCAGAGGACCCAAATGCCTGTCCTCTTTAGTCTGCAAATGGGAACAAAAATACTCACTTTTGCTATCCAGGGAGTAGGGTTAGCTTGACACACCAGTGTAGCTGAGCTCAGAAGTTGTACGACCCCAGGCACCTGGAGTTCAGAAAGGTCTGGCAGGTTGTTCTCTGCCCAAACAAAAGGAATATCTTTTAGTGATTTATCAAGAAGTTCATTTGAGGAGGTCTCTTCTGCTCCTTGATAAAACACATATCACTCTGACATTGGAGCGGTGAGCAAAACTTTTGGCTTTTGAAGTTCAAGGGTTAAGGTGGTTGTAGCAGATGAGAAAGTAATTATGGCTGCCATTTTTCATAATAAGTCACGATCAATTAGGGGAAAGGGGCATTGAGGCATTACCAGGGTGAGCGTGTAACTGTCTCTTGTGCTAAATCTCTTATTCTGGCCGTTGTCAATGGGTGTGCTTGGGTCTGCCCTGGGGCCCCTGTAATGAAAGCCTTTCCTTTTGACAAGGCACCTGTAGTCTTTTCTGAAACCAAGAAGGTGTGACCCCTTTGTCCACCTAGAAATTTACTGGCTGGCTCCCTACATGGAGAGTGAGCATGGGCTCTTTGGGGTCAAGTGAAACAGAGCCTGGACACCTTTATTCAGCTTCGAGCATTATTGTCTGTAGCTTCGATTTTTCTAGGCGAGGACTAGGCCCGTTCTCTCTAGTGGTGGCTCGTCCGCCTCTCCTGGGCTTTTCAAGGCACTGATTTTTCCAATGTCACTGTTTTGTATAGTAGGTACATGGATACTTCCTCAGGACTAGGCGAGTGAGAAGCGGGGTATTAGGGTTAGCCATTCTTAGTTGAACCAAAACTGCTCCGGTCGTTCTCGCAAGCCTTCTGAACACCCATTTCCTTCATGACATTCCCTTGGGCGACGTCTGCACAGCCTACCTCCCCAATATCAGCTAGTTCATTTACACTTCCTAGCTACTTTATTTTCTTTTCATGGTGGCTTCTGTCAGCCCCAAATGGCTTCACTCTTGTCAAAGCTGTTTCAGCTTTTCCCAGAGATCCTACACAGTCGCCATTGTAGCCGAGAGGTAACAGGATCTGTGACCATGGCCAAGATGGCACCCACCAGTCCACATGTGGAAGGGCGCTGCCTAGGGAGCTGGGTGAAGAGGCCTGGGAGTTAGCCCTGCCTGGTCCCGGGAGCCCAAAGTTTCCCTTTTCCCCTCCATTCCCTTTGCCTTTCTCCTGGTTTTTCAAACAAGCTGCTCTAGCCCTATAACGCCAAGCACAAAATTGTCATAATTCTTAATGAAAACGTATCTGGTACCCAAATTATAAATGTGACAATTTGGTCACATTTCAAAAACACTGAAAATTTTATGCTTTTAAAATATATTTTGAATGTCATATATATTGATAACTATGAAAGTAAATAATAAAAACCAAAAAAAATATTTCCAAAATTTAAAACTTGAGGAGTTGTAGGGCTAGTGTTCTTCCAGATTTGGTTTGTTCCTTCTTACAGGCTGCTTTTCCGTGGCCCAGGCTTAGGCCAATGGCGTTCGGAAGCCTAGGCGGAGTCACTGTTATTTAGGCTTTCAGCGATGCTGCTTCAGGCACTTTTGGGGACAGCTCTTACTTAATACACAGCTCCTCTGCCATGATGTTCCAGCCAGAAATTCCAATTTCCCTTAAGGTTCCCTGAGCTGCCACGTGTCCCTTCCCTTGGGAGATTTGAGCATCAGCCCCGCCAGCAGGCGTCTTGGAGGGCCTTGGGGCCATCCCAAGCAGTGGTCCTCCTAGCCTGTTGTCCAGAAAAATGGTTGGACCTAAAGGTCGCCCTCGGCGACTAGTCCTTGACCCCTTCCCTCAGGCTGAGGCATGAGATTCAGGGCAACCCAGGGGTGTGCTCTCAAGTGGGGGTTATTGACCTGGAGGCAGCAAGCTGTCAATCGCCTCCTTGTTTTGTGCTTTCTAGATGGGACTTAGTAGCTTGATGCTCAGGAATTGCCCCCTTGCATGAATCGTGTCCAATTGGGATAGAGTTGATACAGAGAGGCTGGGCAAACAAAAGCTGATAGATTCACTTTGCAACTCTATTTGGCCACAGTATCGTTTTGAGAAAGGAGAATGGTGGGCAGAGAAGGGTACGCTTTCCCTTCCAACCGTGATTCACCGGGAACAGTTCGGTAGAGTGCCGCGAAAGTGGGCGGAGATGCCAGAACTTAGAGCATTTCTCCTCTCGAGGAGCAGTAGGAGACCTTCATCCCCAGTGCACCCAGGAACCCCTAAGGCTGGCGTCCTCAAACTGTGGTCCATGGGGCACATGTGGCGCGATGCCATTTATCCCACCCTCGGGGTGTTTTTGCTGCCACTGCCTGTCCTGCTTAGCAGCCGTCTCGTGCAGTGTGCATAGGAATTTGTCCATAAGTTTTTTGAAAACCATAGTCTGGCCCTCCAACGGTCGGAGAGACAATGAACTGGCCCCCTGTGTAAACAATTTGAGGACTCCTGCCCTAAGGGATCCTGGACTTCAGGTCACTATTGTCCCACCCCTGAACCCTCCCTGAACATTCTACCCCTAGTAGAGGCACCAGGGGCATTTGGTCCCCGGGTAACTTACAAGCCTTTTACTCAAATGGAACCTGAGAAAATTAAAAATGACACAGGCAGATACTCTACTTTTGATCCCTGTTGAATCTGCCTGTAGCATCCCAATATTACAATTTAACCCTATAACACCGAGCATGACCTTTCCCTAACATTTAATGAAATGAATATAAATGTATATATATTGATAACTAATGAATCAAAACGAAATTTTTTTTGCCCAAAAATTTCAAAGTGAGGCGTTATAGGGTTAAAAAGAAGGATGGTTCTTATCAGAGGGGCCAATGCCTTAGGATCATAAGTGAAGCGGTGATCCCACTGCACCCAGTAGTGGCCAAAACCTGGACCCCCCTAGGGGAAATTGTGAATGCTTTTATCCCCGTGCCGGTACTTAGAATGAACAAACACACACGCCTGATAATCCTAAGATTTTTTACTTACTTCCTGTGATACTCATCTACTTTCAAGGGCACTCCCACCTCACAATCCTAGCCTTGTCTCAGTTAAACTGTTCACCCTTTTGTGCGTTTGTTGGTTTTTCCAGAAGTTCTCAAGTTACCAAAGCCCCTAATCCAATTGTGCCAACTCCAGGACCACCATCTCCTGGACCACTTCAACCTTATCCAATCTATCGCTGAATGGACAACCCCTCCCAGCAGAGCAGGAAGGGTGTGGACCCAAAGCCCCACATCGCCCCTTCTGCCAGCAGGAAGTAGCTAGAGATGTCGTCGCCCAGTACCCCAAAGATTTGGGTCCACATCTCTTCAGGATGGAAATGTTAGGTAGCTAGCATAGGGACTGGGGTGTCCATTACACATGCTCAGATGGCCCAGTTAGCGGCCCTGGAAGGAGTGGCACACTGTGCGTGCTCAGAGGTCCAGGTTTCCGGCCAGGAAGGGCAGGTCCACCTGGGTGGGCGCTGCACCTGCATCGACCCACCTAGGCCAAGTATATTCAATTCAACCACTAGGATCGACCAGGGTTGCCCACCACACCTCCCTAACTCTCCTAAACCTCACTTGGATCACAAACCAGGCTTTGGCATGAATTCTTTCTCACACAGAACCAAGGACCGAGGGATATCTGTCCCCAGAGAGATTTGACCAACCCAGGAAAGCTCTTTGGAGGCAGCAGGAGTGGACGTGAGTGGCTGGTGGATACTGTTCAGATGCATGGCTTTCAGCTTGGAAGGGTTTTTAGTCTTGGCTGACAGGATCAGAGGAGGTAGTATGTCTGGATCACATAGTATCCATGTCCACAAATGAGCTGCCCATTCCAAAGTCCTGACAGTGCTTTTGGAAAACACTGTGCTTTGGAATGTCACCCCTTGCAGAGGGCAGTGGGAGGGGCTGGGACCCAGGTATGCTGCCGCTTGCTCCCAGTTGCCGGATTCTGGATCCTGATTATATCTCTCACAGGATCAGTTAGTGGGCTTGTTGTCTGCCTCAAGGTTTGTTCACCGAGGTCCTCCAGCTAGGTGGTGGTGTGTGTGCATGAGCAGAGGCTTCCTGCCAATCCCCCATGAGTTGAAGAGCTCCCCTGGTGTAGGCTCCGTGAAAGAGGTGCCCCAGACAGCAGGACTACACAGGAGGGTGGGCCCTGCAGGAACCGGAGGGCCATTCCCCCTGTGGAATGACCTCAGAGCCCTGCCTCTCTCACTGTCCAGCTGCCGGTGCTGTGGACCCTAAGCTTCATGCCTCACATAGGAATAGACACAGGGTGAGGCGACTGCAGCACCTGCTTTTGCTGGTCTAATCCAGCCTGAGATCATCCTAGCATCAGCCCTCTGCCATGGTCTGTTTTTTCCTCTCCTTTTATAGGGGCTCATACAACAATAACCACAATACGTGCAAACATCACTGATATAAGGCACATTTGTACATTCATTGCCCTCATTATTCTCAAAATATCTCCTCTCCACCCAAGCCCCGGCCTCAGCTCCTCATTCCCCCCGCCCCCATTCTCACTACCCCTCCTCATAAATCCTTCATCATTTACTAATTACTATTTTGTCATATCTTGCAGTCTGATGTCCCCCTTCACCCCCTTTTCTTTTGAGGTTTTATGTAGATCCTTGTCATCGGTTCCCTGGTGCCAGCCTACCCTTCCTCCACCCTCCCAGCATCCCCATTCATAACACTGGTCCTAAAGGGCTCATCCACCTTGAATTCCCTGTGTTTCTAGTTCCTATCTGTCCCAGTGTACATTCTCTGGTCTAGTCAGATTTGTAAGTTATAATTGGGATTTTGATAGTGAGGGGAGAGGAAGCATTGAGGAGCTAAAGGAAAGTTGTGTTTCACCGTTGCTGTCTAGTACCCTTGTAGGCTTGTCTCTTCCCCAAGACCTTACTTAAGGGAATGTCCAGTGTACTGAAAATGGGCTTTGGCTCTCTACCCAGCATTCCCTGCTCATTCGCAATGAGAATTTTTTGTGCTGATGATGCCTGATCCCTTTGATACCTCGTGATCGCACAGGCTGGTATGCTTATTCCATGTGGGCTCTGTTGTTTCTGAGCTACATGGCCGCTTGCTTACCCTTCAGGCCTTTAAGACCTCAGACGCCATATCTTTTGATAGCAGGGCACCATCAGCTTTCTTGACCACATTTGCTTATGCAACCGCTTAGACATCAGGGAACGTGTTGGGAAGGTGAGCATTATAGAATGCCAATGTAATAGAACAAGGTATTCTTGCAATGAGAGAGTCCTTGAGTGGAGGCCCAAAGGCCATCTGTACCTTAATAGGACACCTATAAAGATATGGACATAGGTGTATTTCCCCATGCTCACAGATAAATATATTTACATCTGTGCGTGCCTTTCTTTAGACCTGTATAACTGGCCCGTGCTTCCTAGGTCGCTCTGCTATTCCCTTTCATTTCCCTCTTGTGCCCACTGCCATGCTCAGTCTTCATTTGGGTTTCAGTAAATCCTCTTGGTTCCTTCACCCTTGATCACACCCTACCAGGATTCCTACATCGCCCTCACCACGGATTTGCATCCACTTGTTGTTCCCTTGTCTCTGGGTTTCTTGACATCACTCCCTTTCCCCCCAACTCCCTCTTTCCCGTGGCCCTCCCGCGAAGCATTTGTCCCCTTTTGCTCTCCTGCAGATTGTGCATCCAGCATCTCTTTTTAGACATACAGTAGAGGTAATAACATGCACAAAAACAAGACAGAGCGAAAGCAAGCACCAAAAGAAAGAAAACAGCCACCCACAAAACTACCTAGGGCAGGAGCCAGGTTGCCCCCAGGCACTACGCGTGTCAGGCCTCAGCATTGTAAGGAGAGTTCACTGAAATCCCTGAGTGAAGTTTTCTCCGCTGTCCTATGTCTACGTTCCTAAAATTTACTCTGTTGTTTCTGATGATCCTGGGTTATGAAAGGCCACTATTCATCGTTCTCCTTACACTCATGCGCCTCCATCGACCTTAAAAGAAAGGGAGAGAGAGGGGGAAGATGGCCGACAGGGACACCCGCATACTCTGAGAGCTCTTCCAAACAAAGCGGGATTGGCGACCAGGTAGCTGAATAGTAAGAGTCTGGTGAGTGAAATATCCCCCCTGCGACAGCACCCCAGTCCTACCCCACGTATTTGTCCGGAGCAGGGGTCTAGGTGAAAGAGGACCGGACTCGTGGGACGTCTCTGGCCACTAAGCTGCCGTGAGCTCACTGGCGACAGGCTTAGGCTCCATCCCCAAACCGGACGCCAGCCCAGAGCCAATTGCCTGCCCTGCCTACTCCAGTGGCCCACTCCCCACTCCCTATCGCGGATCCCCACTGGGAGAGAAGCTTTCCTCTCCCGCGATTCCCCTCTCCCCGCAGGGCAGCGATCTGCCCTCGGGCCCACGTCCCTCCCTCCATTCATCCAAGCTCAGGGGAGCGGACCCGCGGGTTGTCTGGCGACCCCCACGGGGGACCATCCACCCGCACCGCTGCCGCGGACCTCTCCACCTGCCCTCCGTGTGCCGGCCTCCCACCCCCGCCCGCCCCCGCCAGCCCCTGGCAGCCTAGCGCCAGCTCCACTCCTGGTGGGGACCCTGCGCTGAGCACTTCCCGCCAAAAGGAGCCATAGCCCAACCCGCGCCTGTCCCGGACCCTGAGCTTCCGCGGAGCGCCGCGCCCCGCGCTGCTGAGTCTGCCCACCAAGGGCCCCCACTGCGCAAGGCACAAGAGTAGGTGCCCTCCCCAGGGTGCTGCGGGGATCACGGCGGCCGCGACTCTGAGCCTGAGCAGAGGAAGGGCACCATTGCCCCCTGCGGTTTCGCGCCAAGCCTCCTTTGCCGGCGCCATTACCCCCTGCGGTTTCGCGCCAAAAGGGCGGAGAGCGAACACCATTGTTCCCCGCAGTGTCCTGCAGCTGCCGGCACAGCTATCCAAGGGGCCTCCCCGCTCACAGCCCGGGCAGATCAAACACTCCACCTGCAGTGGAGCCTGGGTCTTGGCTTTGCAGTCCCTGAGGAGCCTTCAGTGAGCTCCAGCCAGCTCTCACCACCTGGGGCCCTGTTGGGTCCCCAGTGCCAGCCCTAAGCCTGCCACAGCCCGCCCCAGCCACCCCAGGAGACGGCACAGTGGCCTGAGCCTCCACACAATAAGGTTACTCCTGTCTCCCAGAAGCATGGGGCCTATTAAAGGATCAAGGAAAAATCAACAGACCACATCACTCCCAACAAAAAAATCAGAAAAACGAGGCACTTTAACAGACCTAACGTCACTCATAGAAGAAACAGATATAGATCAGCCACAAAAGGAAATCTTCAGAACTCTGCTTGCAGTAATACAGGAGCTAAGAGAAGCAAACCAAAATAAGGATGCAACGATAGAAGGGATGAAATGCACAATAGAGGGGATGAAGTCCACAATAGAGGGGATGAATACTATCCACCAAAAGGAACTGCAGAAACTAACAGAGGAGGTAGCAGAGGCCACACAAAAGGTCACAGAAGCTATATCTAGGCTTGAGGAGGCTGAGAACCGTATCAGTGAACTCGAGGACGCTCAAACCAAACGAAGCAAGCGAGAAAAACAATCAGATAGGAAAATTAAAGAAACAGAAGACAGCCTGAGATCAATGACAGATGCTATGAAGAGGAATAATATTCGAATAATCGGTCTACCGGAACACAACATAACACACAAATCGACCGCCAAGATAGCAAAGGAATTCCTGGAAGAAAATTTCCCCAACCTAACAAAGGAGAATCCGACTCTCATACAGGAAGCAGAGAGGACGCCGGCTAAGCTAAACACCAAGAAGAACACGCCAAGGCATATAATTGTAAAATTATCCAACTTAGAGGAAAAAGAGAAAATTCTACGAGCATCAAGAGAAAGGAAGACAGTCACATACAAAGGAGCGCAGGTAAGGTTATGCTCAGACTTATCAGCTGAAACCATGAAGAGGAGGAGAGAATGGAGCAGCATCTTCCAAAAACTGAAAGATAAAAATGCCTCCCCCAGAATCCTATACCCTGCCAAGTTATCCATTAAGATAGAGGCTAAGATAAGGGTCTTCCAGGACAAGGAAGAACTCAAAAAATATACTGCAAGTCACCCGACCCTGCAGAACATACTGGCTGACTCACTATGGCCAGAAGATCAAGCTCCAACTAGAACCTCCAGGAGACCACCATATAGCCCATCTCCATCTAGAAGCCAACATGCCAGCAACACGTACCAGGACAACACGGTCTCAGATGGAAAAGAGGACAGGATAGAAACCCTCCACTCAAACGCAGTACACTGATATGAAGGAAGATAGGCAAAGACCCAAAACACAAAACAGAATATGGCAACCATGAAGCCAGAGATTGTAATAATCACTTTGAATACAAATGGGCTCAATTCATATGTTAAAAGAAAGAGGCTGGAGGATTGGATTAGAAAACATAACCCATCAATCTGCTGCCTGCAAGAGACACACCTTAAGCAAGCAGACAAGCATATGCTGAGAATAAAGGGCTGGCAGAAAGTTTACCAAGCAAATGGTAACTCCAAGAAGGCAGGAGGGGCTATCTTAATCTCCGACAAAATGGATCTCAAGATCCAAAACATAAAAAGAGACAAAGAGGGACATTACATAATGCTCAAAGGCTCAGTAAACCAGGAAGCAATAAGCATACTGAATATTTACGCACCTAATAATGGTGCGGCAAATTTTGTCAAACAAACTATTAAAAACATGACAGAAGAAATCACGGAAACAACAATAATAGTGGGGGACTTCAACACTCCACTATCAGAGAAAGACAGGTCACAGGGAAAGAAGCTCAGCAAAGAGGCCAGAGACCTAAACAATGTAATTAGGCAACAGGGCCTGATAGACATCTATAGAGCCTTTCATCCAAAAGCAAAAGGTTTCACATTCTTCTCCAATCCACACGGATCTTTCTCAAGAATAGATCACATGCTGGGGCACAAGGCCAGCCTGAGTAAATTCAAACACATAGATATTATCCAGACGTCTTTCTCAGACCACCATGCCATAAAGCTGGAGATTAATAGAAGGGCACCCAGAAAAGCAAGGGCCACCAATTGGAGAATAAACAACGATCTCCTGCGACATGAATGGGTTAAGGTCCAGATCAGAGAGGATATCAGGAAATTTCTAGAAACTAATGAGAACGAGCATACAACATATCAAAACTTATGGGACACTGCAAAGGCAGTTATCAGAGGTAGCTTGATATCACTGAATGCATACATGAAAAAAGAAGAAAGGCGTATGACAGATATGTTAACACAAAACCTCCAACAACTAGAACAGAGTCAACAGAACTACCCCTCCAATAGCAAGAGAAAAGAAATAATAAAAATCAGGGCGGAGTTAAACCAGTGGGAAGACAAAAGAACAATGCAAAGGATTAACGCAACTAGAAGCTGGTTTTATGAACGAATTAATAAAATTGACACTCCCCTGGCAAAGCTTACCAAAGATAGAAAGGAACAATCATCAATAGCCAGGAAGAGGGATGAATCGGGGGCAATAACAACAGACCCCAATGAGATAAAAAGGATAATCACAAAGTACTATGAAGGTTTGTATTCTAATGAATTCAGAAACCTGGAAGACATGGATAAATATTTAGAAAAACAATCTATCCCTAGATTATCTGAGACAGAGATCAAGAACCTCAACAAACCCATAGCGAAGGAAGAAATAGAGAGTGTCACCAAAAACCTACCAAGGAAAAAGGCCCCAGGGCCAGATGGCTACACAGCAGAATTTTACCAAACATTCAGGGAAGAGCTGACACCGATCCTCCACAAAGTATTCCAGAACATAGAAAAGAACGGCAAGCTCCCAAACTCATTTTACGAAGCCAGCATTACTTTGATACCCAAACAGGGAAAAGACCCCACAAGTGTAGAGAATTATAGACCAATATCTCTAATGAACATAGATGCAAAAATCCTTAACAAAATATTGGCCAATAGAATACAAAGGAACATCAAACATATCATTCACCACGACCAAGTAGGATTCATCCCAGCGATGCAGGGATGGTTTAACATCCGAAAATCCATCAATATCATACACCACATCGAGAAGAAAAAGGATAAAAACCATATGATAATATCCATAGATGCAGAAAAAGCATTTGACAACATCCAGCATCCATTCCTAATCAAAACACTCATGAAGATAGGATTGGAAGGTAAGTTCCTCAAGCTCATACAAGCTATCTATGAAAGACCAACAGCCAACATCATAGTCAATGGAGAAAAGACAAGAACAATACCACTGAAAAAGGGTACAAGACAAGGATGCCCCCTGTCCCCTCTTCTATTCAATATCGTTTTGGAGGTCCTGGCTAACAACATAAGACAGCGGAAGGACATCAAAGGGATCCAGTTGGGAGAGGAGGAGGTGAAACTATCGTTATTTGCAGATGACATGATCTTATACATTGAAGACCCCCAAAACTCCACAGTTGGAATACTTACAGCAATAGAGGAATACGGAAGGGTAGCAGGATACAAGATCAATAAACAGAAGTCAGTTGGGTTTCTATACACATCGGACAGGGCCATGGAAGAGGCGATTAAGAGGGAAGTACCCTTCACAGTAGCCAAGAACAAACTGAAATACCTAGGAATATACTTAACAAAAAATACTAAAGACCTATATAAGCATAATTATAAAACCCTATTACAGGAAACCAAAAGTGACCTTCACAAATGGATGAAGCTCCCCTGCTCATGGTTAGGTAGGCTGAACATAGTAAAGATGACAGTTCTTCCTAAAGCACTCTACAAGTTCAATGCTATACCAATCCAATTACCATCAACCTTCTTCAAAGAATTGGAAAAACTGACCACCAACTTCATATGGAGAGGGAAGAAACCCAGAATTAGCAGAGAACTCCTCAAGAAGAAGGACACAATTGGAGGACTCGCCCTGCCTGATTTTAATGCCTACTACACAGCTACAGTGGTCAAAACAGCATGGTACTGGCACAATGATAGACACTCAGACCAGTGGAAAAGAATAGAAAGCCCAGGAGTAAAATCATCAGCATATAGACAACTGATCTTCGACAAGGGTCCCAAAAACGTCAAGTGGGAAGCAGATGCCCTCTTTAATAAGTGGTGCTGGAAACAATGGATATCCACATGTAGAAAGTTGAAACAAGACGCCTACCTCACCCCATGCACAAGAATACACTCAAGGTGGATCACAGATCTAGAAGTCAAACCCCAAACCATCAGGACCATTAAGGAGGGAATCGGGACTAATCTCAGAGCACTGGCCCAGGGAGCACATAGGCTCACTGCAACAGGGAAGGGGACACACACAGGTGATCTGGAAATCGACAAATGGGATCTAATAAGAATAAAACACCTGTGCACCTCGAAAGACTTTGCCAAGAGGGTGACAAGGCAACCCACAAACTGGGAGAAGATTTTTAGTAATGACACGTCAGACAAAGGGCTCATTACTAAAATCTACAACACCATCATGACCTGCAAAAAGAGGAAAACAGTTAACCCCCTAAGGAAGTGGGCAAAAGAAATGAGAAGAACTTTCACTAGAGAGGAGATCAATATGGCCAATAAATATATGAGAAAGTGCTCGAAGTCCCTTGCCATAAGAGAAATGCAAATCAAAACAACCATGAGATACCACCTAACACCCCTGAGGCTAGCCCAGATCAGTAAATCAGAGAGCCACAAGTGTTGGAGGGGCTGTGGTGAAATAGGAACCCTCCTCCACTGCTGGTGGTCGTGCAGATTTGTACAGACACTGTGGAAAGCAATCTGGCGATACCTTAAGAAAATGGAAATTGATCTACCTTACGACCCAGCCATCCCTCTACTGGGCATATACCCGGTTGAAGCAGCAAATAAAACACGACCAGTCATATGCGCTCCAATGTTTATTGCGGCACAATTCACAATAGCAAAGACTTGGAAACAGCCTAAGTTTCCATCGATAGACGAGTGGATTAGCAAACTTTGGCACATACACACAATGGAGTATTATGCAGCACTAAAAAGCACCGATGAGCACATGAAACACGTTATTTCATGGGAAGAGCTGGAAGGAATTATGCTAAGCGAGGTAAGTCAGTCCCAAAGGGACAGGTACAACATGAGTCCTCTGAGGTAAGTACAATCAGCATGACAGAAATGGGGCATTAATCCACCCAAGGGGAGGGTATGGTTTATATCTCCACAGGGAAAGTGGGACCAGACTTCAACCCAGTGTCGCAAGGTGTGAATGCAATATCCCGGCGTGGAGGACGGAACCGGTGGAGAGGTCTGGGAGGCAGGCCCCAGCACCATAAATTAAGTGGATTCCTGCCCCTCCCCCGAAAAGAACTTGTTCCAAAGGACGACATTGACCCTGCAGCTATGGGAGATGGACATATTTGATCAGAGCACACGGGAGCAGATGAAGGGGCAGGAGGAGAGAGTGGAGCACAGCCTGGCCCACCAGGCCGTGATGATGATGTTCCTGAGTAGAGCAGCCAGTCCACAGAGAGAACAACATGGCTGGCCCTACTATGAGACATGATGCCCCTCAGTGACTAAGGGCGATACAGGGGACAGCACCGGAGACACAGTGTGGGAATTGCACCTGACCTGATCCCACCACACCGAGGCAATGCACTGGGGGAATGCAGCGGAACAGCAAGGGAATGGAGTGGCAAGGTCCCCAGGGAATGCTGAAAGTGGACTTTGGGGCCAGGGCGTGGTGCCCCAACAGACTGGACTGGAAAACGCTCCTAAGGGCCAGCAAAGATCCCTGAACTAACTACAAGCTTTTCTCTTGTGAACTGTTTTGTTCTGTTCTTTTTCAGTGGTTTGTTTTGGTTGTTTTGTTGTCTGGTTGTATACTGTTGCTTTGTGTTCCTCTGTCTAGTTTTCGTGCATGTTAGTGACTCCACAGGTCTGTCTGAATAGGACAGGCTGGATGAACTATCTGGATGAAAAACAAAGGGACCGACAGTTCCGGGGGGGCTTGGGGTGGGGGGTAGGGGGGGGGTAAGGAAGTGGTGTTAACAAACCCAGGGACAAGGGAAAAACATGGGACCCCAAAGGGTAGAGAAGGGGGAGTGGCAGGCCTGGTGGGAAATGATCAAGGGTAAGGTTGCTTAGAGAAGAGGTATACTCTAGCCCAGGTGGCAATGAAGCATGGTAGTAGGGCAGGAGGAAGGTCAAGGGAGATGGAGGAAAGAGCTAGGAGTCAAAGGGCATTCATGGAGGTCTAGACAAAGACATGCACATGCAAATATATATAGGAGGTTGGGGAAATAGATCTTTGTGTCTATATTTATAGGTCAAGTATTAAGGTGGCGGAAGGACCTTGGGCCTCTACTCAAACACTCCCTTTATGCATGAATACCTTCTTTTATTAAATTGGAACTCTATGATGCTCACTCTCCCGACACAACAGCTGGATCCAAAATGGGTGAACAAGTAAATGTGGTGAAGAAAGCTGATGGTGCCCGGCTATCAAAAGAGATAGTGACTGGGGTCTTAAAGGCTTGAAGATAAACAAGCGGCCATCTAGCTCAGAAGCAACAAAGTCCACATGGAAGAACACACCAGCCTGTGGGATCGAGTGGTCCCAAAGGGATCAGTTACCAGGCATCAAAGAACAAAAAATCATATCATTGACTGCACACCTCCATGATAGGATCGCTGAAGACAAATGGGTGCACAAGCAAATGTGGTGAAGAAAGCTGATGGTGCCCGGCTATCAAAAGAGATAGTGTTTGGGGTCTTAAAGGCTTGAAGGCGAACAAGCGGCCATCTCGCTCAGAAACAAATAAGCCCACATGGAAGAAGCACACCGGCCAGTGCGATCACGAGGTGCCCAAGGGACCAGATATAAGGCATCATGCAAAAAAAAAAAAAAAGATATATGTGTGTGTATGTATGTGTATATATGTGTATATGTATATATGTATGCGTATATATATTATATTAAATGAAGGGGGAAGTGCAGAGTGGAGACCCAAGGCCCAAGTGTCGGCCAATGGAGATCCCCTCATAGAGGGGCTTAGGAAAGGAGATGGGTTAATTAGGGTGTAAGGTAGTATCGATGAAGAACACAGCTTTCCCCCAGATCCTGGATGCTTCCTCCCCCCAACTACCATGATCTGAATTCTACCTTGCAGGGCTGGATAGGACAGAGGCTGTGCACTGGTACATATGAGGGTTGGAGATACAGGGAATCCAGGGTGGATGATACCTCCAGGACCAAGGGCGTGAGGGACGATGCTGGGAGAGTGGAGGGTGAGTGGGTTGGAAAGGGGGAACTGATTACAAGGAGCCACATGTGACCTCTTCCCTGGGAGAGGGACAGCAGAGAAGCGGGGAAGGGAGACCCCGAATAGGGCAAGATATGACAAAATAACGAGGTATAAATTACCAAGGGCATATGAGGGAGGGGGGAAAAGGGAGGGAGGGGGGGGGAAAAAAGAGGACCTGATGCAAGGGGCTTAAGTGAAGAGCAAATGCCTTGAGAATGATTGGGACAGGGAATGTATGGGTGTGCTTTATACAATTGATGTATGTATATGTATGGATTGTGGTAAGAGTTGTTGGAGTCCCTAATAAAATGTAAATGAAGAAAAGAGGAGAAAAAAATGATTAGGGCAAAGACTGTACAGATGTGCTTTATACAATTGATGTATGTATATGTATGAACTGTGAAAAGAATTGTATCAGCCCCAATAATTTGTTAAAAAATAAAAAATAATTAAAAAAAAAAAGAAAGAAAGAAAACAGCCAAAATCCAATGACCATTAAAGAAAACACAACTCCGCAAGAAAGGAAAGCTCGTAGTTAGTTCACGGACTGTTTGTTGGCCCTTAGCAGTGTTTTCCAGTCCAGTCTGTGCGGGCACCAAGTCCTGCCCCCAAAGTCCTCCTTTGGCATTCCCTGGGGATCTTGTTGCTCCACTTCCTTGCTCTTCTGCTGCACCCCCTTAGTGCTATGCCTTGGTGTGGCGGGATCAGTTCCCGCACTGTGTCTCCAGTGTTATCCCTTCTAGGGCTATGGGTCTTTGAGGGACGTCGTGTCTCATCTTGGGCTGGCCATGTGGTCTTCTGTGTGGACTGTCTTCTCTGAGTGGGAACATCATCCCAAAGGCAGGATCCCGTAGCCCACTGAGTGACTTTCTCTCCAGCAGCTTCTAGGTAGGCTGTGCCCCATGAGGGGCCCTGAGGTGCCTGTGTAAACCTGAGTCTGCTGGAGGTTAGAATAGCAGTCCACAGATGTGTTTGTGCTTGGGGGAAACAGTGGGTGCTGTCAGCAATACTCAGAGAAAAACAATTAAGTTCTGTAAAGCCTTAATTTTGAGGGATTTTCCGTCTTTCTCGGTGTCCATCTTTTCAGGATATGCTCAGGGAGGCCTTTTTTTTTTTTTTTTTTTTTTTACTTATGACTGATGAATCCACGGCCCCCTCCCCACTATTTTAATAGCAGTTGGTGTTGTAAGTATCACTTGGTATGGGCCAGTCCACCTAGGTTCTAAGGTGTCAGGTTGGTGCTTCTTTACCCATGTCCAGTTTCCTGGTGGCACGTTGTTGGCTGCCTGTTCCCTTTCCCTTGGTTAGGCCCAAAATGACAGTGTCAGAGCAGATGATTTGTCTCTCACCTGTTGCACAGCCTGCAGGCACTCGATGAGGGAACGATTAGTGACTTCCATTATTTCTACTTCTTTCAATCTTGGAAGGATTTGGGGAAGGTCTGCCAAACATAAATTCAAATGGGGTCATGCTTTTCACATAGGGAGTGCATCGGACTTGAAGTAGGGCAAAAGGTAAAGTAAGGATCAACCCAGTTCTCACCAGGTCCTAAATGCAACTTAACGAACAATTCCTTTAGGGTTCTGTTTATTTTTTCTACTTGCCCTGAAGAGCTTCCAGTTAATATTTAGAAGCATTGCTAAGACTTTAGTAATTTGAGCAATAAATGTTGGGCCATTGTTGGACCCCAAGGTGGTGGGAAGGCCAAATCTAGGGACAATTTTAGTTACTAATAATTTACACACAGTGGCAGCAGTTTCCTTCTTGGTTGGGAAGGCTTCCACCCATCCAGAACAGGTGTCTACGAACACCAGCAAATATCGGTAGACATACTTTCTAAGTTTGATATCCATAAAGTCCACCTCCCAGAATTCTCCTGGACTACTACCTCGAGCTCGTGGTTGGGGTTGCTCCTTTTCTTTCTGGGGTTGTTTACCCGAGCAAAGTGCAATCAAAGGTGGGTGACATCTGCCACCCCGTGTCCAAGCCTGGGTATGTAAAAGTGCCTGAGAAGCAACTGAGACAGTTTAGAGAGGATCCCAAATGCATACCTTCATGTAGTCCTTGAATCAGATCTCTCCCAGAGCTTCTGGCATGAATCTTCTTCCATCAGGATGGACCAGCCATCCTGGATGCTCCCAGTCATTTTGGCAGGCCAGCTCTTGGCTTATCTTTAGATCATTTTCTGAGTATGTAGGTTGTGGCTGTAACACTGGGGATGGCATGGTCACAGCCACTACCTTGGGGATTTGTGGTATAGTCCTGGCATTCGAGATCCACCGGTCCGGGGGACTGGTTAGGAGTGGTTCAACCATAGGTCCCCCTACCACAGCAATATCCTGTCCCAGTGTAAGCTTCCTAGCTTCTATGACTAGGATGGCCGTGGCAGCCTCAGCTCCCATGCAGCTCAGCCATCCTGCAGCTACAGAGTCCAGTTTCTTTGAAAGATAGGTCACAAGTCTCTTCCATGGCCGCAAGTTCTCAGTTAGCACTTCTTATGCTGTGCCTCTGGCCTCACATAGACAATTGGAAGGGCTTTACTATGTCTAGTAAGGCAAGAGAGGTTGCCCATATGAGCGACTTTTAAAAGGATTCAAACGTTTGTTGTTCTACTTCAGTCCATTTAAGTTCTTTTTCCTTTCCCCAGTACTTGCATATAGGGGTTTCGTTGTTTTTGAAATCCCAAATTCCACAATGGACAGTACCCCACAGTTCCTAGAAACTCTTGCAACTGCCTCTTAGTCTCAGGGACTGGGATTTTGAGGATCGCCTCAGTGAGGCTGGGAGACAAGGTCCGTTATCCCTCCTCCAGTTGGTAGCCTAGGTATACAGCTTTATGGACACACAGTTGAGCCTTTCTTGCAGATACCCTGTACCCCAATGGGCCAAGGACTATTATCAGGTCCTTGGTAGCCCGTTGGCATTCCTCCAGGGTTTTGGAGGCCAGGAGGAGGTCATCTGCATACTGGAGCAAGGTGGTTTGGGGGTGTTCCTCCTTGTGTCCCTGTAAGTCTTCACTGGGTTGATGTGCAGGGGACACGGGTATGGAGAACAAAGCATCCTTTAAGTCCAAAACAGTATAACAAATTCAGTTTGAAGGGATAGTACTCAGGAGGGTCTCAGGGTTTGGCACGTGGGGTGGCCAGTTTCTATCCTCTCATTTGCCTCTCTGAGATCCTGCACCGGTTGGAAATCCTCAGTTCCCGGCTTCTGCATTGGCAGCAAGGGAGCATTCCATGTGGACTTGCAGAGGACCCAAATGCCTGTCCTCTTTAGTCTGCAAATGGGAACAGAAATACCCACTTTTGCTATCCAGGGAGTAGGGTTAGCTTGACACACCAGTGTAGCTGAGCTCAGAAATTGTACGACCCCAGGCACCTGGAGTTCAGAAAGGTCTGGCAGGTTGTTCTCTGCCCAAACAAAAGGAATATCTTTTAGTGATTTATCAAGAATTCCTTTGAGGAGGTCTCTTCTGCTCCTTGATAAAACACATATCACTCTGACATTGGAGCGGTGAGCAAAACTTTTGGCTTTTCAAGTTCAAGGGTTAAGGTGGTTGTAGCAGATGAGAAAGTAATTATGGCTGTCATTTTTCATAATAAATCACGATCAATTAGGGGAAAGGGGCATTGAGGCATTACCAGGGTGAGCGTGTAACTGTCTCTTGTGCTAAATCTGCTATTCTGGCCATTGTCCATGGGTGTGCTTGGGTCTGCCCTGGGGCCCCTGTAATGAAAGCCTTTCCTTTTGACAAGGCACCTGTAGTCTTTTCTGAAACCAAGAAGGTGTGACCCCTTTGTCCACCTAGAAATTTACTGGCTGGCTCCCTACATGGAGAGTGAGCATGGGCTCTTTGGGGTCAAGTGAAACAGAGCCTGGACACCTTTATTCAGCTTCGAGCATTATTGTCTGTAGCTTCGATTTTTCTAGGCGAGGACTAGGCCCGTTCTCTCTAGTGGTGGCTCGTCCGCCTCTCCTGGGCTTTTCAAGGCACTGATTTTTCCAATGTCACTGTTTTGTATAGTAGGTACATGGATACTTCCTCAGGACTAGGCGAGTGAGAAGCGGGGTATTAGGGTTAGCCATTCTTAGTTGAACCAAAACTGCTCCGGTCGTTCTTGCAAGCCTTCTGAACACCCATTTCCTTCATGACATTCCCTTGGGCGACGTCTGCACAGCCTACCTCCCCAATATCAGCTAGTTCATTTACACTTCCTAGCTACTTTATTTTCTTTTCATGGTGGCTTCTGTCAGCCCCAAATGGCTTCACTCTTGTCAAAGCTGTTTCAGCTTTTCCCAGAGATCCTACACAGTCGCCATTGTAGCCGAGAGGTAACAGGATCTGTGACCATGGCCAAGATGGCACCCACCAGTCCACATGTGGAAGGGCACTGCCTAGGGAGCTGGGTGAAGAGGCCTGGGAGTTAGCCCTGCCTGGTCCCGGGAGCCCAAAGTTTCCCTTTTCCCCTCCATTCCCTTTGCCTTTCTCCTGGTTTTTCAAACAAGCTGCTCTAGCCCTATAACGCCAAGCACAAAATTGCCATAATTCTTAATGAAAACGTATCTGGTACCCAAATTATAAATGTGACAATTTGGTCACATTTCAAAAACACTGAAAATTTTATGCTTTTAAAATATATTTTGAATGTCATATATATTGATAACTATGAAAGTAAATAATAAAAACCAAAAAAAATTTCCAAAATTTAAAACTTCAGGCGTTGTAGGGCTAGTGTTCTTCCAGATTTGGTTTGTTCCTTCTTACAGGCTGCTTTTCCGTGGCCCAGGCTTAGGCCAATGGCGTTCGGAAGCCTAGGCGGAGTCACTGTTATTTAGGCTTTCAGCGATGCTGCTTCAGGCACTTTTGGGGACAGCTCTTACTTAATACACAGCTCCTCTGCCATGATTTTCCAGCCAGAAATTCCAATTTCCCTTAAGGTTCCCTGAGCTGCCACGTGTCCCTTCACTTGAGAGATTTGAGCATCAGCCCCGCCAGCAGGCGTCTTGGAGGGCCTTGGGGCCATCCCAAGCAGTGGTCCTCCTAGCCTGTTGTCCAGAAAAATGGTTGGACCTAAAGGTTGCCCTCGGCGACTAGTCCTTGACCCCTTCCCTTGGGCTGAGGCATGAGATTCAGGGCAACCCAGGGGTGTGCTCTCAAGTGGGGGTTATTGACCTGGAGGCAGCAAGCTGTCAATCGCCTCCTTGTTTTGTGCTTTCTAGATGGGACTTAGCAGCTTGATGCTCAGGAATTGCCCCCTTGCATGAATCGTGTCCAATTGGGATAGAGTTGATACAGAGAGGCTGGGCAAACAAAAGCTGATAGATTCACTTTGCAACTCTATTTGGCCACAGTATCGTTTTGAGAAAGGAGAATGGTGGGCAGAGAAGGGTACGCTTTCCCTTCCAACCGTGATTCACCGGGAACAGTTCGGTAGAGTGCCGGGAAAGTGGGCGGAGATGCCAGAACTTAGAGCATTTCTCCTCTCGAGGAGCAGTAGGAGACCTTCATCCCCAGTGCACCCAGGAACCCCTAAGGCTGGCGTCCTCAAACTGTGGTCCATGGGGCACATGTGGCGCGATGCCATTTATCCCACCCTCGGGGTGTTTTTGCTGCCACTGCCTGTCCTGCTTAGCAGCCGACTCGTGCAGTGTGCATAGGAATTTGTCCATAAGTTTTTTGAAAACCATAGTCTGGCCCTCCAACGGTCGGAGAGACAATGAACTGGCCCCCTGTGTAAACAATTTGAGGACTCCTGCCCTAAGGGATCCTGGACTTCAGGTCACTATTGTCCCACCCCTGAACCCTCCCTGAACATTCTACCCCTAGTAGAGGCACCAGGGGCATTTGGTCCCCGGGTAACTTACAAGCCTTTTACTCAAATGGAACCTGAGAAAATTAAAAATGACACAGGCAGATACTCTACTTTTGATCCCTGTTGAATCTGCCTGTAGCATCCCAATATTACAATTTAACCCTATAACACCGAGCATGACCTTTCCCTAACATTTAATGAAATGAATATAAATGTATATATATTGATAACTAATGAATCAAAACGAAATTTTTTTTGCCCAAAAATTTCAAAGTGAGGCGTTATAGGGTTAAAAAGAAGGATGGTTCTTATCAGAGGGGCCAATGCCTTAGGATCATAAGTGAAGCGGTGATCCCACTGCACCCAGTAGTGTCCAAAACCTGGACCCCCCTAGGGGAAATTGTGAATGCTTTTACCCCCGTGCCGGTACTTAGAATGAGCAAACACACACGCCTGATAATCCTAAGATTTTTACTTACTTACTGTGATACTCACCTACTTTCAAGGGCACTCCCACCTCACAATCCTAGCCTTGTCTCAGTTAAACTGTTCACCCTTTTGTGCGTTTGTTGGTTTTTCCAGAAGTTCTCAAGTTACCAAAGCCCCTAATCCAATTGTGCCAACTCCAGGACCACCATCTCCTGGACCACTTCAACCTTATCCAATCTAGCGCTGAATGGACAACCCCTCCCAGCAGAGCAGGAAGGGTGTGGACCCAAAGCCCCACATCGCCCCTTCTGCCAGCAGGAAGTAGCTAGAGATGTCGTCGCCCAGTACCCCAAAGATTTGGGTCCACATCTCTTCAGGGTGGAAATGTTAGGTAGCTAGCATAGGGACTTGGGTGTCCATTACACATGCTCAGAGGGCCCAGTTAATGGCCCAGGAAGGAGTGGCACACTGTGCGTGCTCAGAGGTCCAGGTTTCCGGCCAGGAAGGGCAGGTCCACCTGGGTGGGCGATGCACCTATATCGACCCACCTAGGCCAAGTATATTCAATTCAGCCACTAGGATCGACCAGGGTTGCCCACCACACCTCCCTAACTCTCCTAAACCTCACTTGGATCACAAACCAGGCTTTGGCGTGAATTCTTTCTCACGCAGAACCAAGGACCGAGGGATATCTGTCCCCAGAGAGATCTGACCGACCCAGGAAAGCTCTTTGGAGGCAGCAGGAGTGGACGTGAGTGGCTGGTGGATACTGTTCAGATGCATGACTTTCTGCTTGGAAGGGTTTGTAGTCTCGGCTGACAGGATCAGAGGAGGTAGTATGTCTGGATCACATAGTATCCATGTCCACAAATGAGCTGCCCATTCCAAAGTCCTGACAGTGCTTTTGGAAAACACTGTGCTTTGGAATGTCACCCCTTGCAGAGGGCAGTGGGAGGGGCTGGGACCCAGGTATGCTGCCCCTTGCTCCCAGTTGCCGGATTCTGGATCCTGATTATATCTCTCACAGGATCAGTTAGTGGGCTTGTTGTCTGACTCAGGCTTTGTTCACCGAGGTCCTCCAGCTAGGTGGTGGTGTGTGTGCATGAGCAGAGGCTTCCTGCCAATCCCTCATGTGTTGATGAGCTCCCCTGGTGTGGGCTCCGTGAAAGAGGTGCCCCAGACAGCAGGACTACCCAGGAGGGTGGGCCCTGCAGGAACCGGAGGGCCATTCCCCCTGTGGAATGACCTCAGAGCCCTGCCTCTCTCACTGTCCAGCTGCCGGTGCTGTGGACCCTAAGCTTCATGCCTCACATAGGAATAGACACAGGGTGAGGCGACTGCAGCACCTGCTTTTGCTGGTCTAATCCAGCCTGAGATCATCCTAGCATCAGCCCTCTGCCAGGGTCTATTTTTCTCTCCTTTTATAGGGGCTCATACAACAATAACCACAATACGTGCAAACATCACTGATATAAGGCACATTTGTATATTCATTGCCCTCATTATTCTCAAAATATCTCCTCTCCACCCAAGCCCCGGCCTCAGCTCCTCATTCCCTCCGCCCCCATTCTCACTACCCCTCCTCATCAATCCTTCATTATTTACTAATTATTATTTTGTCATATCTTGCACTGTCTGATGTCCCCCTTCACCCCCTTTTCTTTTGAGGTTTTATATAGATCCTTGTCATCGGTTCCCTGGTGCCAGCCTACCCTCCCTCAAACCTCCCAGCATCCCCATTCATAACACTGGTCCTAAAGGGCTCATCCACCTTGAATTCCCTGGGTTTCTAGTTCCTATCTGTCCCAGTGTACATTCTCTGGTCTAGTCAGATTTGTAAGTTATAATTGGGATCTTGATAGTGAGGGGAGAGGAAGCATTGAGGAGCTAGAGGAAAGTTGTGTTTCACCGTTGCTGTCTAGTACTCTGTGTAGGCTTGTCTCTTCCCCAAGACCTTACTTAAGGGAATGTCCAGTGTACTGAAAATGGGCTTTGGCTCTCTACCCAGCATTCCCTGCTCATTCGCAATGAGAATTTTTTGTGCTGATGATGCCTGATCCCTTTGATACCTCGTGATCGCACAGGCTGGTATGCTTATTCCATGTGGGCTCTGTTGTTTCTGAGCTACATGGCCGCTTGCTTACCCTTCAGGCCTTTAAGACCTCAGACGCCATATCTTTTGATAGCAGGGCACCATCAGCTTTCTTGACCACATTTGCTTATGCAACCGCTTAGACTTCAAGGAACGTGTTGGGAAGGTGAGCATCATAGAATACCAATGTAATAGAACAAGGTATTCTTGCAATGAGAGAGTCCTTGAGTGGAAGCCCAAAGGCCATCTGCTACCTTAATAGGACAACTATAAAGATATGAACATAGGTGTATTTCCCCATGCTCACAGATAAATATATTTACATCTGTGCGTGCCTTTCTTTAGACCTGTATAACTGGCCCGTGCTTCCTAGGTCGCTCTGCTATTCCCTTTCATTTCCCTCTTGTGCCCACTGCCATGCTCAGTCTTCATTTGGGATTCAGTAAATCCTCTTGGTTCCTTCACCCTTGATCACGCCCTACCAGGATTCCTACATCGCCCTCACCACGGATTTGCATCCACTTGTTGTTCCCTTGTCTCTGGGTTTCTTGACATCACTCCCTTTCCCCCCAACTCCCTCTTTCCCGTGGCCCTCCACCGAAACGTTGGTCCCCTTTTTCTCTCCTGCAGATTGTGCATCCAGCATCTCTTTTTAGACATACAATAGAGGTAGTAACATGCACAAACACAAGACAGAGCGAAAGCAAGCACCCAAAGAAAGAAAATAGCCAAAATCCAATGACCATCAAAGAAAACACAACTCTCAAAAAAGGAAAGCTCGTAGTTAGTTCACGGACTGTTTGTTGGCCCTTAGCAGTGTTTTCCAGTCCAGTCTGTGCGGGCACCAAGTCCTGCCCCCAAAGTCCTCCTTTGGCATTCCCTGGGGACCTTGTTGCTCCACCTCCTTACTCTTCTGCTGCACCCCCTTAGTGCTATGCCTCGGTGTGGTGGGATCCGTTCCCGCACTGTCTCTCCAGTGTTGTCCCTTCTAGGGCTATGGGTCTTTGAGGGACGTCGTGTCGCATCTTGGGCTGGCCATGTGGTCTTCTGTGTGGACTGTCTTCTCTGAGTGGGAACATCATCCTCAAGGCCTGGTGGGCCAGGATGTGCTCCATTCTCCCCTCCTCCCCCTTCGTCTGCTCTGTATTCTCCATCAGATATGTCCCTCTCCTAGAGCTGCAGATATAGTGCCATCCTATGAAAAAACACATTTGGGTGTGGGAGAGGGGCATGGGTTGGGGGAGGATCTGCTCAGATCTTTCGAGGGTCCAGGAGAGGGTGACTGCTCAGCTGGGCACAGGCATATGGGGCTCTGAGCTCTGGCTCCAGACACTGGTTGGGAATGTGGCTTTGTTGTTAACCAGTTGTGTTCCAGTTGGTCATTACCTGTGTCTTTTTGAGTGAGTTTTCTCATCTGGAAATAAACGTATTCCAGGGTCTAGTGTCCCATGTCACTAAGTGATCAAGAGGGGTTAACCCGAACCTGATTCAAACCATGTGGACATGTCAGGCGCATTCTAGATCTGGGGTGGCGTTTCAGAGTCCAGGACAATGATAATGTCCAAGAGGTGATATAGGTGGCTTCGTATTGATATGGGAAGCCCACTGTGGAGGTTTTGTCCTTCCGCTGATGGCCACTTCAACTCCTGCGAAAAGAGTTTCACTGGCTCAACAGCCGAACCGGGAGCCAGTGCCATGAAAACCATGTGGCTAACTGGGACATAGGGTAGAGAGACATTTTTTACCTTGATGGCTTGGCAAGCACCCCAATCTCCATGCAAACCTTCTGGTGTGAGTACTTTGGAAGCAATCATAGGCTGACAGTAATTCCAATCTTTCCTTTGACAATGTGTCCGTTCTCTTTTTTGAACCTGAGAAGATGGCCCCTGTGTCCTCCAAGACATTTCCTGGCTGGCCCCCAACTTGGACAGTTAGCACGGGATCCTGGGGGCCAGTGAAACAGAGCCCTGAGACATTCCTTCAGCTTCCTCAAACGTTATTGTCTCTCCCTTGGGTTTTTCTAGGCAAGGACGAGGCCCGTCCTCTCTAGTGGAGGTTTGTCCGTCTCTCCTGGAGTTTTCAATGCAATGTTTTTTCCAATGTCTGTCTCTTCTGTAGTAGGCACCTGGATCTTTCCTTCCTCAGGGCTTGGCGGTGCCACAGGTCAGTCTCTCCGTGAGTGGGCCATGATCTCTTTTTCTGAGTCTCTGTTGTGTCTCATGGCAATTCCTAGTATTTTAGCTATTTCTTTGTCTCTGTCGTGGTAGGGTCATCTGTGTTGTGATACACCCAATAAGACACTTCTATCAAATCACGAAGATTGTTCCCTTCAAATGCTTCCCATTTCTTTTTCATGTCTGAGGCAGGCTGAGTAATAAAGACAATACTTATTTCCCTCTTGTTCTCAGGGGCCTCTGGGTTCTTTGGGGTACAAAGAACGCAGGCTTCCATCAGCCACTCTAAAAAGGCAGGCAGGCAGGCAGACAGACATTCGCTTGCAGGCGCCTGAAAATTCTCACTGACCTTAGATAAATGCATAGGTTTCCTAGTTGTCCTGCGGAGGCCCTGCAAGAGAGACTGGTGATACCTGGCTAAGCCCTCGGGGCCTTACTGGGAGTTTGGTTCCCACATTATTCGTGGAGTGGTAAAAAGAGTTTCTCTCCACTGGGGAGTGCCCGCTGGCTGACCATCAGTTCTATTGACTGCTTTCTGGGCCTCTCTCTGGAAGGGCTCGCATTCCTCTGCTGTGAACAGCACCTGCAGAAGTGGCTGGCACTTGTCTGAGGTGGGCTGATGCATGTGGAAAAGCTAGTCTAGCAAAGAAATCAGACCTTGTGGTTTCTCAGACAGGGGGTTTTGTTTATTCCAATTATGCAATCCTGGGGGGAAAAATGGGACATAGACCAAAAGAGGGACTTTTGGGTTTTCCCCAGGTGTTTGGGCTGCTTGGCTTAAGCAGAGAATGCTGCTGACCAGTGATCCTTCTTGGGGGATGGAGAGGATATGCCAACCCTAGTGCACGTGTTGCGGGGTGACTTTAAAAGAAGTGGTATTTCTCTTCCTTTTGCCCCCATGAACTGATAGGCAGGCAGCGGTCACAATGGGTCTTAAGCCAGCTCTCCCGCTCTTGAGTTGTCCTGCAAAGTGGGATAAAGAGGACGGGGATAGGGAGGGGAGGGGAGGGACGGCCTCCACTTTGGTGGCTTTAGGAATTTGGACCGGTTGTCTTTTCTGGTCATGCTATGTTTCATGAAATCTTGGAGAAAAGAACCCATTCTGTTGGGGGAGGGAGTAAGTCTTTTATATATGTTGGCTTACTAGTGGCCCTGTAAAGTCACACATCAATTTTATCTAACCCTAACCCCCTAACCCCCTAACCCCCTAACCCCCTAACCCCCTAACCCCCTAAGCCCCTAAGCCCCTAAGCCCCTAAGCCCCTAAGCCCCTAAGCCCCTAAGCCCCTAAGCCCCTAATCCCCTAAGCCCCTAACACCCTAACCCCCTAACCCTAACCCCCTAACCCTAACTTCCTAACCCTAACCCCCTAACCTTAACCCCCTAACCCTAACCCCCTAACCCTAACCCCCTAACCCCCTAACCCCCTAACCCTAACCCCCTAACCCTAACCCCCTAAACCCCTAACCCCCTAACCCCCTAACCCCCTAACCCTAACCCCCTAACCCCCTAACCCTAACCCCCTAACCCTAACCCCCTAACCCTAACCCCCTAACCCTAACCCCCTAACCCTAACCCCCTAACCCTAACCCAATAATCCTAACCCCAACCCTAACCCCCTAACCCTAACCCCCTAACCCCCTAACCCCTAACCCCTTAACCCCCTAACCCCCTAACCCCTAACCCCCTAACCCTAACCCCCTAACCCTAACCCCCTAACCCTAACCCCCTAACCCCCTAACCCCCTAACCCCCTAACCCCCTAACCCTAACCCCCTAACCCCCTAGCCCTAACCCCCTAACCCTAACCCCCTAACCCTAACCCCCTAACCCCCTAACCCTAACCCCCTAACCCCCTAACCCACTAACCCTAACCCCCTAACCCCCTAACCCTAACCCCCAACCCCCTAACCCCCTAACCCTAACCCTAAGCCCCTAACCCTACCCCTAACCCTAACCCCCTAACCCTAACCCCCTAACCCTAACCCTAACCCCCTAACCCCCTAACCCCCTAACCCCCTAACCCCTAACCCTAACCCTAACCCCCTAACCCTAACCCTAACCCCCTAACCCTAACCCCCTAACCCTAACCCTAACCCTAACCCCCTAACCCCCTAACCCCCTAACCCCCTACCCCTAACCCTAACCCTAACCCCCTAACCCCCTAACCGCCTACCCCTAACCCTAACCTTAACCCTAACCCTAACCCCCTAACCCCCTTACCCTAACCCTAACCCTAACCCTAACCCTAACCCTAACCACCTACCCCTTAACCCCCTACCCCTACCCCTAACCCTAACCCCTACCCCCTAACCCCCTACCCCTACCCCTAACCCCCTAACCCCTAACCCCCTACCCCTACCCCTAACCCCCTAACCCTAACCCCCTAACCCCCAACCCCCTAACCCCTACCCCCTACCCCCTAACCCCATACCCCCTAACCCCCAACCCCCTAACCCCCTACCCCCTAACTCCCTACCCCCTAACCCCCTACCCCCTAACCCTAACCCTAACCCCCTAACCCCCTACCCCCTAACCCCCTACGCCCTAACCCCCTACCCCTAACCCCCCACCCCCTAACCCCATACCCCCTAAACCCCTACCCCCTAACCCCTACCCCCTAACCCCCTACCCCCTACCCCCTAACCCCCTACCCCCTAACCCCCTACCCCCTAACCCCCTACCCCCTAACCCCTACCCCCTAATCCCCTACCCCCTAACCCCCTACCCCCTAACCCCCTACCCCCTAACCCCGTACCCCCTACCCCCTACCCCCTACCCCCTACCCTTCAGAAGACCCCACCACAAAGCCAGCCTTTGGTGGTGGTGGTGGTGGTGAGCCATTTTCAGTATATAATGTCTGGCTCTACATTTTGCCAGACCTGTTAGATTGACTAAGTGCCCTTGTGGCATAGTGGTTAAAGTTGAGCTGACATCCCAAAGGCCAGTAATTTGATACCACCATCAGCCCTGTGGCAGAAACCTGGTGCTTTCTGCTTCCATGGAATTAGTCTTGCAGAGTCACAGGGACAGAGCTACCCTGTACCATAGGATCCTGTTCAACAGGGTCCCTCACTATGAGCTAGTTTTGACTTGATGGCCATGAGTTTAAGGGCCATTTTGGCTTCCTTTTCAAAGGAACCTCATTCAGTGAACTGACTCTTTCTGGTCAATCCTTTCCTCTGACTCTGGTCTGAATGTAGCACCTCACCTGGGGAGTGAAGAGGTCTGAAGCTTGGAGCTGCCTCCCAATGAAGAAAGTAAACCATGATAGTTCATAAAGGCACTTGTGCAAATTGTAAACCACCAACCTTGGCTTAATTCATTTTTTAATTGGATAGAAATACTCTAATTATGTTGATTACAAATAAACCAAACATATATATGTGGATACACACACACACACAAATACACACACACACACAAGACGGATGTTTAGGGGCATCTACCCAGGTCTGTCAGAGAGATTTGTCCCAGGTCTGGGCATAGGAGTCAGTCTTCTTGCATTTCAGTGTCTGGCTCTGTACCTGACCTTAAGCCCCATGACCTTGATCAGATTGCTTAACATCTCTGAGCCCTTTTGGCAACACCGTGTATCAGGGCTGAGAAGGGGCACTGGGTAAGCCCTGACACATGATGGTGGAGGGACTCAGCCAAAATAAAGCATACAAGGGTAATGACCATGGCATTCTCTCCAGTGTGGGCCTCAGAGCAGCTCTGGTTCTAGAAAATCCCACAGAAATAATTTTACCAACCTGGGCCTTCAGCCCTCACGCCAAACTTAACACGTTTCTAATCCACACAGTGTTTACAGCTTTGTGTTCTCATCCCTCTCCTTCTTCCAAGAGACCAAGGAGAATGGAGTGTTTGAGCAATATCCAGGCCACATGACCATCTTTCTCAGTTCTTAACTCACCTTTTCCTCTCTCAAGCACAACTTTAATGTTTCCATGAGTGTCCGTGACTATGATAAAGAATACGTGTTATGGGAGGTAATCAGGGCCTGCGTCTTCCATAAACCAGTTGCCAAAGACTCTTTACAGATAGGTAATGGTAGGCCCATATGTTTTACTTACCTATTGCTGCTTAGTGACTTTCAATCCCACTCGGTGTATGATTTGCTCATAATTTTGTAATTTGAGGAAGGATTGGCTGGGGCAGCACATCTCCAGTCCACGTGGCATTGGCCAAACCAGCTCAAGCAGCGAGACCCGGCAAGATGGGTTTGCTTTGATTCATAGGTCTAGGGCCTGGGTTCTTGCTGTTGCGTTGGCTCCCCAAATTCCCTCCATGTGATCGTATCATGTGCTTGCCTTTAGCTTCCTCACAGCAGGGTGATTTTCAAGATAGATTTTTTTGTCAGGATAGTTGGGCTGTAGGCCCAGTGACAAAATCCCTTAAAGGGATTAAATTGAATGCACAATTTAATACGTGAGTGCCAAATATCCCCCAGAGCACACAAGTTGAAACCACAAGACTTCTCCCTAGGAGAGGTTCCTTGTAGCTTTTGATTGTCTTCTAAGTCCCCTTTCCTTTTCCACAATAATGTCTGGGTTGCTTTATCAATCATCTTCTTTCTTTTTATGTAGCACTATCACTGGCTGTTTAGTCCAAGCCAATGCAGTTCCTTCCCAAAGTTACTGGGTTTCCCTTGCACTGGATTACATGATGCATTCAATTTTATGAAAGCCATGTCCCCACATCTCTTTGAAATGGGTCCCTCTCTGTTTTAGGCTGCAGTTCAGCCTATTTAGGCTGTAGCACAGCCTTCTGGAGACTCTTAGAAAACCGTTTGTGTACACAAGACTGTCTACAAGGCACTGGATTACATTCTTTTGTGATCTTAGTACAGGGCATGAAAGCTATCTTCTTGATCTGATCCAACGCAGAAGCCCTGCTCATGCCATTCCTATTATGGGACATTATTTTTTGGCAAGAAAGACTTGGGGTTGAAAAATAGGTTTTGTTAGGCAGATAGGCAGGAATGAGATGTCCATTGACGCATGCCCAGGAGAACCAAGCATAGAACAAAAGCCTAGGTTTTCCCGCTGGTGGGTACGGATGGGCGTTAAACCTGGATCAGCCCACCTGGGCCAGGTGATTGCAATTCAGCCAATGGGATCGACCTGGGGTCATTCACCATGCCTCCCCCCGGGAATCCTTGAAAAGGCAGGAGCGAGGGGGAGAAAGGAAAAACTGGGGACAGGAACTGGGGAGGGAACTTGAGAAAGAACATGAGACAGGTGTTTTTTTGGAGGAATACTTAGGAGAGAGATCTTTGCGTGACCTCGAGCAGTCTCTGCCAGGCTACATGGTGGGGAGGAATCCTAGGGGTGGCGCGTAAAACCTGAAACTTCTTTTAACTTTCATTAAACTCACTTGGATCACGAGCCAGGCTTTGGCGTGAATTCTTTCTCATGCAGAGCCAAGAACTGAGATGTAACTCTAGCCCGGAGAGAGATCTTACAGTTCATATTTAAGTCCAGCAAGTCCCTGCTCCTTCATAGTTCATATTTTCTGCTAAAAAAAGCACACAACTAAACCCCAAAAAGAAGTAACTTCTTTAGCTTTTCTTTACCCTTCTGTAGTTTATAATTATTTGTCTGTTGCCTCCATTGTTAATGACGCTGAGAGTTCAGATTCTAGATAAAGCAGAAGAATGTCACTGCCACCCAAAATAGTTGTTCTTAGTGTTAGTTTGTGCCCAATCAATCCCTGCCCATCCACTCACTTGCTGCCATTGAGTCAATTCTGACTCATGGCAGCAGAGTATACTTGCCCTGGTAGGTTTCTGAGACTATACATCTGTACAGTAGAAAGCTTCAGCTTTCTCTCTCAGAGCAGCTGGTAGTATTGAACTGCTGACCTTATGGCTAGCAGGACAATATGTTACCAGGGATCCTTTTCAAGACTGTGCCCTTTCAGAAACAGATCACCAGGCCTGCTTTCCTAGGAACCGGTGGGTGGGTTTGAAGCATCAACCTTTTGGTTAATATGCAAGTGCTTAACAAATGGGCTTTATCCTGGTTTGGAAAACCTAAGTCACTGGTCTTTTGCCTAAAGAGTCACTTTCAATGGCCCTGGCTTGTTTCATGGGAAGGGCCAGTTCAGGGGCTCCCAGACAGATGGTGGGGTAGGATCCTTATTTAGTAGGGCCATATTGGGTGGGGTGGCAGGGAAGTGTGTGTGTGCTGTATGTGTGTGTAATCTGCATCTTTAACAAATGCCCCCCCCCCACTCAAATGAGAAACACTGGCCCCAATTGTCCTCTGCCTCTCTTGTTGCTGCCTTTTTTGGGATTTTTCTGGCTTTTAGCAGCCCTGGAGGCCCCTCCTATCTAGGCAGGAAAAGGAGCCAATAAATAAGTTCATACTAAGGTGCTAGAGAGTGATAACAGCTAATCCCTTCCAAGGGCAATTGCTATCCTGAAAGAAAGAAAAAAAAAGAGAGAGCGAGAACTCAGGGGGTTGGGGGGAGCAATTTAACTCCAATGAATAGTGTCTCCTGGAAGAGTCCTACACTTTGTCGCTGCAATGGGAGTCATATATGAACATGTGTGTGTGTGAAACCCCTCGCTTCAGTCTCTTCTTCTGCTTTTGTGTAAATTGGACTTTAAACACATTCTCTAGGAAGTGTTTGAATGCCTCTGTTTATGGAAGCTTCTTGACAGAAGGGGGATTTTTGTCTCTTTTGTTCAGTGAGAGAGCCCCAAGGTCTGGCATTTAATAAGTAAGTAGCAAGCTGGTTGAATGAATGAGTGAATGAGTGAGTGAGGTAAAGAAGCCTTCAGCAGCCTTCCAGGTCGAGACTGGCCCCCTCAGAAGCCTGGCTCTTGTCTACAGTGAGGTACACCTCTCCTCCTTCCCATTTCATGCTTCCCCGTGGTCTGCCTGGGATTGAGCTGAAAAATGATTTTTCATGCATGTCATCCTCATTATATCATTATTCCTCACAGCAATGCTCTCTGACCACCCTGAAGACCTGTATTTAATGTGAGGAAAGGTGATTTAATGGAGTGGAGAGCGCAGCATAAAACAGAAAACCCTTTCAGAATAGCAGAGCAGGCTGTCCCTCCAAGGGGAAAGGGACAAAAAGGGAAAAGAAAAGAAAAATGTCGAGGGAGGGGGGCAACTCTCACTCTCCTAATAGGTTGAAATAAGAAGTCCTTTTGGTCAACTTCATCAGAAGACAAACCTGAAAGGGGCCCCTTGCCCTCCCCGCCAGCGCACAACTGACTTACCATGCATTTTACCGTGGAGCTGATTATGCGCTGAGTTGTGGCAGACGGGGAGAGTTTATTGACATATGGTCTCCCTTCACACCTTTTGTTACAGCCAGATCAGGGACTGAGCTGCAGGATATTAAAGGATTTGGAAGCGTTATCAAGGAATGGTACATATTTATCAAAACCAGGGTGATATTACAAAGCTGGGTTGCTGCTACACCTGGGTGTGTTATGTGATTAAAAATAATGACAATGCATGCTCTCGATGGATTTTGCACCTGGGCGAATACTGAGCAGGTCTGCTGGACCACCCTTGGTCGAGAATTCACACCTAACAACCCCTTTGGTCTCAGAAGAAAATTGTGGCTGCTAGCTCACACTTGGAATCCAGGTAGGGCAATGTTTAAGCACTTCACTGTTAACCGAAAGAGCAACACTTGGAATTCACCAGCTATCCCGAGTGAGAAAGATGTGACCGTGTGCTGCCACAAAGATTACAGCCTTGGAAACCTTCCGGGAGGTTCTTTCCTGGCCTACAGGTTTGCTCGAGTCAGAATTGACTTGACTTCCATGGCATTGAGCTGTTTTGAGTTTTGGATGGCTGAATTGGAGACTTCAGGATTGCAGGAAGATTTGAGAACAGCCTGAAATATGCAGGCGACCAGCCTTGCTTGCTGCAAGGGAAGAGGAGTTGAAGCACTTAGTGATGAAGTTCAAAGATGATAGTCTTCAGTATGGATTACAACTCGAGGTTAAAAGAACAAGAATCCTCACCACTGAACCAATAAGCAACATGATAAACAGAGAAAAGATTTAAATGATGAAGCATTTCATCTTACTTGGACCCATCCACAACCAACGCTCATAGAAATATCTGTAAAGAAATCACTGGATAAATTGCTTTCAGTGAATTTGCTGCAAAAGGCCTTTTAAACATTTTTTTGAACCAAGGTGACTTTGTCACCTTAAAAACTCAGGAGTATCCTATCCCAAGGCATGATTATTTTCATGTGGAAGCTGGAAAATGCATAAGGAAGTCCCACGAGAAGAATTGATGCATTTGAAATATGGTCCTGGTGAGGAATATTGAATACACCAAGGAACTTCTAGAAGAACAAACAAATCTATGTTGAAAGAACTACAGCCAGATTGATTCTTAGAAGCGAGGATGGTGACATTTGGCTTCATGTACTTTGGGTGTTATCAGGAGGGACCAGTCCCTGGAGTTGGGCAGCATGCTTGGTCAAGCCAAAAGGAGGACAAACCTCCACAAGATGAGTTGACACAGTGGCTCAAATGTAGGAATGGCTGTGAGAAATGCGCAGGGCAGCGTGTTGTTTTGTTCTGCTGTACATAGAGTGGCCATGAATTGGAACCAAATTGACAGCACCTGGTTACGCAATGGACTAATGGCAAGATCAACCATTCAAAACCACCAGCCACTCCTCAAGAAAAAGATGAGGCTTTTTTACTCCTGTAAAGAGTCACAGTGTGAGAAAGTCACAGGGGGGAATTCTACCCTGTCATATAGGGTCACTGTGAATCGGCATCGACTCTACGGACGTGAACGGCAACAACAACAACAAACGCACTAATGGTGGCTGGGTACATGTGCAGACACCCATCCACTCGCACTGGAGCTAAGTTAGTGGTTTCAGCAGGAAGCTTACCTCGGTGGTTTCCAGAACTCCCCTGGGCTGAACCAATTTACACCAGATCTTTCAAATATTCCTGGTACCCCGGGCATCTCTCATTTCCCAGAGTTGGTTGCATGACTTAAGGCTTGATGATCATGGGGCCACATGAAGGACGCCTATGTGCTCCAACCAGTGCCTTCCTAGAGAGTGCTGTGGAAAATTGCCTTCAAGTCAGCCAGCTCCTGACTCATGCTGACTCCATGTGCAACAGAACTCAATGCCCACTGGTCCTGCCCCATTCCTTCAATGGGTTGTAGATTTGACCCCTTGTCAGCTGGGGGGTTTTCAGTGGCTGATGGCTTGAAGGAGTTCACCAGGCCTTTCCTCCTAGTCTGTCTGTAGGCAGAAAACATCGCTAAAATCTGTTCAGCATCATAGCAATATGCCAGCCTCCACTAGCAGTTAGGTGGTAGCTGTAACAGGAGGCGCACTGGCCAAGAATCAAACCCAAATTTCCTGCATGGCTAGTGAGAATTCTGCCATGGAACCACCATTTCCTCTCTCCTGGTTTCTAGTGTTTATGTATATAAAATTTCAGTACCTTCTAACAAGCAGTAAGTAAGACTGCACCACGGGTCAACTCTATTTAGCTCTCCCCCAAATTTTTCCACATGAATTATAAAGTGTGTGACAGTTGTAATATGTTTCTCTTTTTAAAAATTGCTGGGTGAACTTAAAACAGCACAAGGAAGTGCCAGCATAGCAAAATGATACCCACCTGCTTATTTATCTTAAGAGAAGAAAAGTCGTGAATGCATTCACTCAGGTGAAAATATCATTCATGGAAAGAAGTGCCTAATGGTCACCAGGACCCATGGTTAATCCAGGCGTGGTCATCTGATTCCAATCGATCAGACCTAGCTATAAATCACTTATATGTCTGGGTAATTAAAAGCAAATATAAATTTTCAAAAAAATAACGTTGCATGGGATAGAAAGAGAATACATAACAACGTCAGACATAAATATGCCTCAAGACAAACTCACTGTGCACATCCAGAATACATAATGGCTCTTGCTAAGATGCGTTTCCCACTAGACCCTACCCCAAGCCAGTAAAAGCCAGAAACTCTACAGTAAACTGTGGATTGTACTACTCTGAAATGGGAGCTGTGTCTCTAGACCGAATTTGGGGCTGTTCGTGCTGAGGACTCACCAATACCTGCTGCAGTGACAACAGTCCAGGTGAGAATAAGGAAATCTGGATGACAGCCAGGATATAGGAGCACTGAGACCTCAAATTGCTTCTAGGCGAGCATGGCCTAATGGGCTTCCATTTCTGCACCTCTGGCAGGAGGAGTTTGTTCTGGAAAGTAATGGTTTCTAAGGAAGTATTTCTTAAACTTTCACATGCATGCACTTACCCAGGTTCCTGGAAATCGGGCTGGGGGGCAGATTCTGATTTTGTGGGTTCAGGGTGGGGTCTAGGATCCAGCAGTTCTAGAGGCCCTGGTACTCTTGGGCTGTTAACCACAAGGACAGTAGTCCTAAACCACCAGCCACTCCTTGGGAGAAATATGAGGCTGTAGACTCCGGGCAAGAGTGACAGTCTGGGAAACACACAAGGGCAGTTCTACCCTGTCCTGTAGGGTCACTATGAGTCAGCATCAACTCGATGGCATTAGCATGGGAGAAGCTAATGCTGATGTTGCTGGTTCCTTGACCTATCATACTTTGAGTGGCAAAGTCCCAAGGGCCTTCCCGGATGTGATGGCCAAAAACAGTAGTGTTCACCCTTGGTCATACTTTGGAATCCCTTAGGAGCTTTCAAGCCTCCCATTGGCCTGGCCCCATCCCAGACCAATGAAGCAAGGCTTAGTGGAAGCAGGATTCAGGTCACGGTCAGTGAGAAAGCCCCCTTGGCAATGCCAACGTTCAGCCAGTGCAGAGTCGAACTGGTCGACGACTCCACATGGTTCCATATACTTTGGTGAAGCCAGCTGTTTGGGCAAGGTTTTCAGCGTTACCACCCATGTAGACTTGTTGGTGATAGTGCATTAAATAGAGCACATGCAGTGCATTGCATGAGTGGCCTATGTCATGCAACCACATCAGGGGGATGTTGAGCCAATTTCTCTGGGAAACCAAGGGTGTTGGCTCCATCCTGAACGTTGGCAGGGTAATGGACTGACACAGAGGAAACTCATTCTCTTTGTGGCGGTGCACTAATGGGTTCTTAACAGAAGGCCAAGTCCATGGCTTCAGATGCAGATGCTCACGGGGCTGAGGGAGCAGGTCAAATCCGAAGTCCGAGGTGGGTGTTTGCATATTTACATGCCCTCACTGCCATCAAGTCCATTCCAACTCACAGGCCCATGGGACTGAGTAAAATGGCCCCCGTGGGTTTCTGAGACTGTGATTCTTTAGAGGAGTAGAAAATCTCCTCTTTCTCCAGAGGAGCGGTTGGCCATTCAAACTGCTGACCTTGAGATTAACAGTCCAACTCCTGACCACTCTTGCCGTCAGAATTCTATTTATATACACAAATATATATATATATATATATATATATATCCTTTCCCAAAAGAACTCCACATTTTCAAATCATTCTTGACACTCATGGCCTTTTTTCCTTTATAGCCATGCCTTTGGTTGAAACACAGATATAAGAGAAATATTTATCTACTTATAGGGGTACAAAAGGAGCTTTGGTGGCATAGTGTTTGCATGTTGGGCTGCTAACACCAAAGTCAGCACTTTGAAACCACCAGCCACTCCGTGGGAAGAAGAGTCTGTCTACTCCTATAAAGAGTTACAGTCTCAGAAACTCACTGGGACAGATCTACTCTGCCTCATAGGGTCACTATGAGTCAGCATCACCTCCCTGGCACTGAGGTAGATTTTGGTTTCATAGAGATACAAGTCAGTCCTGAGCTGCTAAAGACAAGGTTGGCAGTTTGAACCCACCAGCTGCAGAGAAAGAGGAGGCTTTCTATTCCCATAAGGCGCTATAGTTTCAGAAATACCCACAGGGGAAATTTTAACCTCTCCTGTAGGATCAATATGAGTCAGAATCGACTTATCGGTGGTGAGCAAGTGGAGGGGACCCTAAACAGGTTCCGGTGGACCTTAAGCGTTCTACTCATTGTGCATGCTCTGTAAAATGTAAACCAAGATTTTACTTTTGCAAACATTATTTTTTCTAAACACATCTAACTGTGAAACTATACTCGCATGCGGGTCTTTGAACCTGGTCAGTGGTCTGGGGAAGTGAAGGGCCCTGACATCCTTTGTTGTTGTTAGTGCTGTCCAATCATTCTGACATCACAGGGACCTTCTTTGCAACACAAGGCAGCACTGCCCGGTCCTTTGCCAGCCTCAGGGGTAGTATGTTGGAGCCCATGGTTTCAGCTACCGTGTCCTCCAGTTCACCAAGGAGTTTCCTCTTTGTGCTGCTTACTAAACCCGTTTCTGAGGAGTCCATTCCAACTCACGGTGACGCCGTGTGGGTCAGCACCACGGGACCCCACAGAGCTTTCAAAGGCTGGTCGTTCAGAAGTCAATCAGCAGGCCTTTCTTCTGAGGGGCCTTGGATTTGAACCGCAAACCTTTTAATCAGCAGTGGTTGAGCGTGCTAACTGTTCACATTACCCGTGGACACCCAACCCTTCTTACCCTCATCGCTTCATAGGTGATCCATCTCCAATCCAAGAGGGCAGAGAAGATAGATAATACAGCCTGAGCTGCGTATGTCAGGTCCAAACTTTTCAGTGTCATGAAACAAATAGCCAAAAACCTTGATTCCAAAGAAATGAGTAGCGGTGCACTCTTGGGAACTTGCGCTGTGACAGCAGCCACCAGGAAGACCCGGGTATTCCAGAGCCTTGCCACCCCAAATATGGTCACAGACTAGCAACATCAGGAGCTTGTTAGAAGTGCAAATTCTCAAGCCCTACACAAGGTCCACTGAACCAGCGTGTGCAATTTACCAAGACCACCAACGGATCGGGGTACCTGTGAAAACCAAACCAAACCCATACTCACTGCTGTCCAGTCGAGTCAGACTCAGAGCAGCCCTATGGGCCAGGGTAGAGCTACCACTGTGCATTCCCAAGACCGTAATTCTTTAAAGGAGCAGACAGCTTGTTGTTCTCCTTCAGAATGCCTGCTAATTTAGAACTGCTAGTTTGGTGGATAGCAGCCCACTGCCTAACCGCTAGGCCACCAGGGCTCCTTTTGTGCTTGTGAGAGGTCGAGCAAATACCATTAGCAACTAGAGAAGAACCTGGAAGAAGAAGAGCAGGGTGGGAACTGTGAGTCAATTTGGTCATTAGAACATTTCTGTGTTCACTTACTCTGTTCCTTCCCTTGTGTATTCAGTCAAAAATTCTTCTTTGAACATCACCTCTGAGCCAGGATCTGTGATATGCTAATTAAGCTGGTTTAGGAAAGGGGTCTGCCTAAGTGACTCCTGCTTCCTGGCTTTTCCTGCTTCCAGATCCCCTCTCTTTACTTCCTTCCACATTAGAAGCACATCCTTACATGTGCAGCTGATCCCTAGTTCAGGACCGGAAGTTACATGTTGGCATGCATGCATGCTCATAGCTCGCTCAGTGGGAGTGCAAAAAGTCAATTCCTTCAAGAGCCTAGCACAGTCTGTAAGGTTGGGATGGTGTTAAAAGTGGTGGGGTTGGTGTTAGTTCCCGTTGAGCCCATTCTGCACAGGATGCCTTCATGTGACAGAGTAGAAATGTCCCCATTGGGTTTCCTAGTCTGTCATCGTTACCAAAGGAGCCCCGGGGGGTACTTTAAGGGAAGTGTTGGACTGTCAACTGCAAAGTCAGGGGTTCACACCTACCAGCTGCTCCGCAGGAGACAGATGAGGCCCTCTGCTCCCATGAAGATTTATAGCCTCAGAATCCCATGATTGGGTCGCTATGAGCCAGGGTTGGTTCCATGACAGACCCAAAGCCCACTTTCTGTCGAGTTGATTCCAACTCATGGTGATCTTATATACTTGTTGTTGTTGCTGTCGGGTGCCATTGAGTGGTTTCTGACCCAAAGTGACCCTATGCACAACAGAACCAAACACTTCCAGGTCCTGCACCATCATCACATTTGTTCTCTGCCTGAGTTCATTGATGCAGCCACGGTGTCAATCCAGCTCGTTGAGGGCCTTCCTCTTTTGTGCTGCCCCTCCACTATACCAAGCAGGATGTCCTTCTCCAGGCAATATGTCCAACATATTTGGGAGGCAAAATCTTGCCATATATGCTGTCAAGGGCACTCTGGCCTGACTTCTTCCAAGACAGATTAGGTTGTTCGTTTAGTAGTCCATGGCAGGGTAGAATTTTCCCTATAGGTTTCTGAGATATTATGTCTCTATAGGAAGAGATAGCTTCATCTTTCTCCCACAGTGAAGCTGGTGGGTTAGAACTGTTGACTTTGCATTTAGTAGCTCTGTGAGTAGCCCGCCATGTCTCCAGAGGTCCTTTGCGTTTGATGGCAGTGGGGTGGAATGTTTACAATGGCAAGACCTTTTTCTCATGCATTGCTACTGACCGCGGTATAAAGCCCAAGTGCTTAGCCATTGGGCCACCAGGATTCTTCGTGGTAAGGATGTGTTCCTGCCAAAGTTCATGAACACTACACAGCAGTGGGGTTTTGGAACTGCTAGGTAGTTTAGCTAAGGGACTGAGGCATACATTACGCATGGTCAGCAGTCTGAGCCTTTGTCCCATGAACGAGTGGTACACTGCGCATGCTCAGAGGCTCAGGTTCCCAGCCAGGAAGGGGAGGTACACCTGGGTGTGTTCTGCACCTGAATTGGCCCAACAAGGCCAGGTGAATTCAGTTCAGCCAATGAGTTCAACCAGGGTCACCAGCACGCCCCACCTCTGGGAGTAATTTAAAAGGCAGGAGCACAGAGCAGACCTCGTGACTTTCAGGGAAGCTTCTAAGGAGATGCACATTTCTGAAGAGCTCTGCAGGTGCCTTTATAAACCTGAAACTTATTGTAATTCTTAAAAAACTCACTTGGATCACAAACTAGGCTTGGAGGTGAAAGCTTTCTCGTGTGTAGCCAAGGAGCAAGCTATATCTCTATCCTGAGAGATCTCACAGAACCATTGATTGCCCTGGCATGTTTTGGAGTCCTGATGGTGTCATGGTTATGCTTTGTGCAACAGTTTAAAGCCACTAGCCACTCCACAAGGGAAAGATGGGGCTTTCTATTCCTATAAAGAGATACATCCTCAGTAACTCACAGGGGAATTCTACCCTGTCCTATAGGGTTGTTATGAGTCAGCATTGACTCAATGGCAGTGAGTGAGTGCCCTGGCAAGAAAGCCTTGTGTATCTACATTGACTCTCAGTTTGGGGTTAACTTTTCACCACTTCACTCCATGAACTTGAACTGCAGTGGATGAGGGTTGGGAGCTCTGGCTCTGGGGCTGCTTGCTTGAATTTTCACATCATGGCCCTGCCCGTGATGGGACCTTTGACAGTTGGGCAAATGAGCTCAAGCCCGAGTTTCCTTTTCTGCAGCATAGACTGAGGAAGGAGATGTCTTCCCTCTTGTGTGCTAACTGACTTTTACCAGTTAGTATGAATTAGATCTTTCCACGAGGAAGATCAGGAGGAAGGGGGAAGGATGACGCAACTTGGATAGAGGGGAAGGCAGCGTGAGGGGACAGAGAGAGATGAAAGGACCACCATGTCACCTTTGCCTACTCTTAGTGAGGCTGGCTTGGAGTGCAGGAGACGGGGAGAGTGAGGACACGGGCTAAAGGCAGTGCTCATTCATTACTTCCGGGCAGAGTTCAGCCTTTGGCATGCTTGTTGGATGCTGGCGCTGTGTTCATCCAATGAAACTTCAAAATTCTGTCCTGTCATTAACCCTTTGTCTCTCCTTTGTTCACGATTTAGAACTTCTATTCTCGGGTTCTCTTTAGAGCCCCAGGAAATCAGAAGTCACAAGTCACTTCTGTTTACAGAGAGGCCCCCAGCATGCAAAGGCAGGAGGGTGTGTTAACAGCACACCGGTCCAGTGGCTGGTCACGCCCATGCAGTACATTCTCCATCCCTTAGCTCAACAAGAGGAAAATCACCAAAGAAAAAAATTTTTTCTTTTTCATGGATATTTACTTTTTCAGTTCCCTCCCCCACCCATAATCTGTGTGAATTACAATAGAATACGCACACACACACATACACACAATTTTCTGCCAGAATGTGTTACTCCAGTACATTCTACCCTCCTCCCTCACTGCCTCCTACCCTTTTTTCTCCTATCTACTTTCTTCCCATGACACCCAATGGACAGGTAGGGGAATTCAAAATAGACCCCAGTCTCAAATGTAGTTTAAAGCTCAATCACGCACTGCTATTGTGCCAGTTCTGACCCATAGTTACAGGATACAACTGTCCTTGTGGATTTCTGAAACAACAATTCTTTGTGGGAGTTGAAAGCTGCCCTTTCTACAGGAATGCAGCAGGTGCGTTTGAGCTGCCAACCCTGCAGTTAACAGGCCAATGTGAAGGGATTTTGCCACTTTGCCACCAAGGATCCTAAAGTTAGCATGAGGAGAACATTTATTAAATCTTCCATGGTACACAGGCAAGGGGGAGGCCTGAACTACAGCTCTCGGGATTCTTGGTGCCTCGCAGTGGACAGTTCCAGCCCCTTTGGATCCAGGCTTCCCAAGATTTGCAGAGCCACCAGCATAGTCTTTGCTCCTCTCCAGGATTCACAATTGCTTCCTGGTTGCTCAGGTATATAGGGGTTTAGTGGTTCTCTAATGCAATCATCCCATTTTGCAAAGAAGATGCTGATGCCCAGACCGGGGAGAAGATTATCTGAGGCCACTGAGAAGGACACCATCACCTCAAGTCCTTCTGACCCCCCACAAGTTTCTGCCAACAGCAATGAGCTCTGGGTTACCTACTCAGTTTTTTGAAGCCTTAGCCAGCTGATGCAGCTGCCAGTTGGGTTGATCAGGGTATGTGACCCAGAGCTCCTTAGAACGCGCCCCGCCCCCAAATGCAAATTTACTGCCATAGAGTTGATACTGATTCATAATGACACTATAAGACAGTGTAGAACTTCCCCTGTAGGTTTCTGAGACTAACTTTCAGCCTTTCTCCTGAGAAGTGGCTGGTTGTGTGGTGGTTTAGATCTTGCAGTTAGCAGCCTTTTAGCATGAGAGGTAGGGTCACATTTCTGTTCTGATTATGCTCCATTCTCTGAGATGCCAGTGCCGAGGCTCCCCCACTGCAAATAGCAGTGAGATTATTCTCACTAAACTGCGCTGGATGGGAAACTTGGGGCAAGTAGTGCATCGCAGCCAAGGAAGATCTCATTGACAGTGCAGTACTTGAATAAGGCAGGAAGACACAGGAGTAGCCATCTGGCGGTGGGGAAAGTGTTCCAGGTAGGAGACAGTCAGTGCAAAAGGCCTTGTGATTGGGTTCTCCAAGCTTCTTCCTGGAACAGCAAGGAGACCAATGTGAGTGGGGCATGACACTCTGTGTAATGAGGAAAGATGATCAGTGTGTGGGCCTCCTGTATGATTGAGAAGCCAAGGGGAATTTTTAAACCCTAAGCCAGATCAATGCTCAAGGAAGCATCAGTCAAGACATCAAACGACACGTTGCATTGGCTAAATGTGCTACAACAGATCTCTTAAAAAGACTGAAGATCAAGGATGTTACTTTGAGGACACTGCCTGATCTTGTGCCAAATCTCGCCATGGTTGTTAGGTTGGAGTCCATTGTTGCAGCCATGGTGTCAGCCCATCTCCTTGATGGTCAGTCTCTTTTCTTGTGGACCTTCAGTTTTGCCGAGCATGATGTCCCTTTCCATGGACTGGTCTTTCCTGATAAAATGTAGTAGCTACCAGATTGGATGTCATGCCTTTAGAACAGTGGTTCTCAACCTTCCTTATGTTGTGACACTTTCATATAGTTCCTCATGTGTGGTGCTCCCCCCAACTATAAAATTATTTTTGTTGCTACTTCATAACTATAATATGGCTACTGTGATGAATCGGATGACCCCTGTGAAAGCATTGTTCGACCCCCCCCCATGGGGGTCGCGACTCACAGGTTGAGAATCACTGCTCTGGAACATTTTCATCATAGAAGAGAGTTCGGTTGCACAGCTCTGAGTTAGAGGGTGAGACGGGTTATTTGACATTCATTTGCTGATGTGTTTGCAACCCAGTGGAAACACTCGGGAATGAGCATCTTCTTTAGCCATTTTCCTGGATCATTCAAATGCCATCTCCCCTGTGAATGCCTAACTCCATCCTTGGCTTTCCATACTTGCCATATGAAAATGGGATAATATTCAATACTTAGCATTACATATAACCCAGTATTTGGTAGTCTGCCTCAAGCAGATGCGAGTCTCTCTCTTTTTCTACTAATATTTAATTTTGATATGTGAAAACATACAAAGCAAAATCTGTTCCATTTCAACCCTTTCTGGACACAATGTTCAGTGACATTGGTCACACTCTTCATATTGAATTAACATTCTTGTTCTTTCTATTCTAGGTGTTTCCTTTCTTTTTACTTAATCTCTCTGCCACAACCCTCTCACATATATTTTGAATTATCTGTAGTCCATTTAGTTTTGTGCTGATTTTTTAAAGACTGCAATACTCAAGGATGCAATCCTTTAAGAGCTAAATTGTTATTTAGTTTAAAGATGACTTCAGGGGACAGTTTCAATTCAAGGTTTGAAGAGTAACTCAGGGTCATAGTCTCTGGGACTCTTCCAGTTAAGTAAGTCTAGATAATTAAAGAATTTTAAATTATGTTCCACAAGGTTCTCCCTTTCTATCAGCATCCTTAGGAATCATGGTGCTATGGTGCCTGCTAACCTCAAAGTCAATAGTTGAAACCACCAGCCACTCTGCAGGGGAAAGCAAAGGCTTTCTGTTTCCTTAAAGAATAGCAAGCGAGGAAACCACAGGGGGTGTTCTATACTGAGTCAAAATTGACTCTGTAGCAGTGAGTTTATGTTGTTATCGAAAAAAGAATACATTTTAATGGGGGCTCTGACAGATAATATAACAATCCATAAATCAATTAGATCAAGCGAGTTTGTACATATCTGCCTCCATCATTTTCTAAACACTATCATTCTACTTGACCCCTTTGGTATTAGCTCCTGTTTTTCCCTCTTTCCTCAACCCTCACACCCTTACTAAATTATATATAAAGTAATATCTTTATACACACACCGTCTTCTGTGTCCCTCTACTCATATTTCTCTTTTTCGGCCCCTAGGCTGTGTGTGTGTGTGTTCCATTGTTATCAGTTCCCTTTTCCTCCCCTTCCCTACACAGCCACCCTGTGCCCTCATGGTATCTGAGTCAGTTCGAGTTGACTAGAGAAGCACATTCATAAACACTCATGTGTCTTAAAAAAGCTTTATATAGAAGAATAATTTTATATTAAGAAAACATCCCAGCCCAGTCCAGACCACGTCCATAAGTACGAAATTAACCCATATATCCAATAACAGTGTGTAAATTTTTTTCAGACTTATGCAACACATGCAATGACACCAAGTGCTGGAAGATCACAGGGCAGTTGGTGGAATGTCTTATGGACTCAGTGGAGGTGGAAAGTGGCATGGGTCTCCACATGACTCCTCCCGTTCAAGGCTCTGGCTGCCGTCAATGTAGATCCATGTATCTTGTCAGCAGGAATATCAAGTCATGGGTGTCTCTCACCCCCAGGAAAGAATACAGGAGTTGCCAGAATCCTCAAGAGAAGGCCATGCCCACATTGAGACCTCACTGGCTATGGCCTGAGTGACAGCCTGGACTCCACCCCTATGCAAGATGATGGGAGATTAAAAAGCTACCACAGTATCGCTACTCCCATTACTGTTCCTGAGGATTTTATCTGTCCTGGATTCCGTGCGTGGTTGCTATTTTTTATGATTTTACTTTCAGCATCTATCTGTGGTGTCCCTGATCTGAATGCCCTGATGCAGTATCTGTGAGTCTCCTGTGAGCAGGGACTGTGTTCTCTACATCTGGGTCTTCTTAAAGCTTTGCAAAATGTTGTCATTTGAATAACACTCAATACATATTTGTTGAAGGAATGGCATTGCAGGTGACAGTCAGTACCTATTCTCCCATGAGTTATATGGTTGGCGGTCTTTTTACCTCTCAGACATATAGCTGAATCATTACAATGTGAGGGTCTGAGCCTGGTTATATTATTGGGACATGTAGTCAAAAGACAAAATATGTTTGCCTAAAGCACCTTTTGAGTATGATGTTTCAATAAAATAAATTGGACAGATCCTGGCAGCAGACATGTTTCAGCCGCTCACAAGGTATGTGGCTTTGGGTAGTGTACCCTAAGCTCTGAATTCAAGGTAAGTAGTTTCAATGGTCAATATGCATGTGAGAGCTGGACAGTGATTAAGGAAAACTGAAGAAGAATCAATGCATGTGAATGATGTGCAAACAATACCGAAAGTCGTCTGGGCTGTCAGAAGAACAAGCAAATCCCTCTTGGAGGAAGCACGGCCAGAATGCCCCTTAGAAGTGAGGACGGCAAGTCTTCATCTCACATCCATTGGACATGCTATCAGGAGAGACTGGTTCTTAAGAAAGGACATAATGCTTGTTAAAGTACAGGGGCAGCAAGAGGGAAGAAGACCCTTGATAAGATGGATGTCTACAGTGGCTACAGCAATGGGCTCAACATGGACCAACGACTGTGGTGATGACACAAGAGCAGGCAGGGTTTCATTCCGTTGTACAGTTCCGGTCTCTGGTACAAAGGAAAATAAGTTGCCCTATCCTGTGGGGTCGAGGCTATTGTGCCTGCTGTGTATTTTGTCCTAAGGACTTGCAGTGTTGTTCTTTATACAGTGTTGTTGTTATTAGCTGCTTTTCGGTCCATTTTGACTCATAGCGACCCCCATGCATTTCAGAGTAGAACTGTTCCATAGGGTTTTTAAGGCTGTGACCTTTTGGAAGCAGATTTTCAGGCCTACCTTCCTTAGGCACCTCTTGGATTCTGGGTGGGATTTAACTGCCGACCTCCTGGGTGCTAGTCAAACACTACCCAGGGAGTCCTCCCACTGAATAGTGTGAGTGTATTCCCACCTAGGGTGCTCCTCTTCCAGTACTTGTTTGGACGGTATTCTCTTTTGATCCATAGGGTTCCATGGACTCATTTTCAGTAGTACATCATCAGGTCTTTCTTCCCAGTGTGTCCTAGCTTGGATGCTCTGGTGAAGCATGTCCAGAGTGGCTTGCTCTGGTTATAATCGTAGCTGGTGACACCACTTACAACAATCACAGCTAGAGACAAATGACAACATGATGACAAACTGACAGATGGGTGGCAGCCTAGAGAAGGAATGATCAACACAACACAACCTGAGTGGAAATCGAGCTATGGAGTCTCTGAGAGTCCAGGCTCTTCGTCCTGGCACAGCCTGGGGCAGGGCCTGGAGCCAGGAACTGTGGCTGCTGGGGTGAGGACCCCCAGCTTCCCCACCTGGCATTCCCTCCCCAAACACAGCTGGCAGCCTGTGGGAATTGTCTTTCCCCTTGCACATGACAGCACTGACGAGCATAACGCAACCCTGCTGGTGGTTAATGACTGGTGACATTATGAGGCCGCTGCCCACCTTTGGTTGAGGGAATTTGCCAATGCTCGGAAGTTGTTGGGCTCTAACGAAATGCAACCCCTGCAAGCAAGCACTGAGTCAAGTGCACGAGGTGTGGGGCACTCTGACATCCCCGCGTGACCGTGAAAAGCAGGCTGCGGAGCAGTGGTGGCTGCTGAGGCTCCTTTCTCCTGGCAATACTGGCATGCTGAAATGGTGGGCTGATTTGCCATGGAAAGCAGGGTTTCATGGGAACTTGAGGATTAAGAATCCACATGCCTGCAATCAATATTGTATGTTCATCGTATAATTTACTTTGAAAGGGAGACGACAGAGTTCTCCGAATTTTTGGGTGAAGTAAACCACTTTTCCAAAGGAGTAAGTGGATTCCTGTGTGTATAAATCATTCCCACCACTTGGGAGTGCAGAGGAGGATATGGGAGGATGGTAAAGAAGAGCAGCAGGAGAGGACCTGAAGACCTCCTGTTTCCTCAGGGTCAGGGGCCAGGCAAAACCAATGTCCCTGGAACACCACTGTCTCTCTGGAATGGTATTAGCACAGCTTGTTCTTTGCATACTGTACTGAGTTCATTCTGACTCGCAGCGCCCCTGTAGGGAAGAATAAACATGCCCCAATGAGTCTCTGAGACTATAATTCTTTACTCAAATAGAAAGCCCCATCTTTTTTCCATGGAGGAACTGGTGGATTCAGAACTGCTGACCTCGTGGTTAGCAGGCCAACACCGAACCTGCTATACCACCAGGACATTTCTGTTTAGCCTAGAGACTTTCAAATGGATAGAACAAGACCCATCCCAACCCTGTTCACGGCTACCAACCCCCCTTTCTTTGAAGTCCCCACTACGTTCTGTGAAGTTCACCACTTTCTGTGTGTGTGTGTGTGTGTGTGTGTGTCTGTGTGTGTGAGAGAGAGTTATAAAAACAGGAACTTTGACCTCCTTTTAGAACTCTTGCAATTCCAGGGCTTGCTCAACAAAGCACGAATCCCCAGTGTCTTCAACCTGACTTGTCCCATGTGGAAATACACATTGGGGTTCCAGACACACTGAGCTAATGAGTGAGTGGACACTACTGTGCTATCTAAACAAACCCTGTGTGACAGGGCTGCACCTGTCTTACTTAATTGAATAACCAGGACCGTTTTCTAAAATAGGTAATATCAACTTAATCTCCCTGCCATCGAGTCACTGCTGATGCATAGCGACCTTGTAGGACAGGGGAGAATTGCCCCCATGAGTTTCTGAGCCTGTAACTCTTGACAGGAGTAGAAAGCCTCATCTTTCCCTCACTGAGTGCTGCTGTTTTCGAACTGCTGAGTTTAAGGTTAGGGACACAATGTGTAACCCACTACACCACCAGGAGATGCTTGTGTCAACTTTCTATATACGAAAATGAAATGTCGCCAGGTCCGATGCCATCTTCATGGTCACTGCTGTATGTGAGTCCAAAGTTGTGGGCCAATACATCTCAAGGAGAATCGCCTGCATATCCAATGACACATCCCCGCACCAAACCCGATTTCCTTTTCTACTGATCAGCCTTGCTTGATGACTTGGCCAAAGTGAGCAAGCATAAATCCTCCCAGCCTCCCTTGCCAGGCACAGTGTGGTTTCCGAGAGCAGTGTTTCTTCTACAATGGGAGTGCTCATGCTTTTGCCACACTCGGCAGATTCTATGAATATTTTGACTTTTTTAAAAACTTATTTGATCATAGAGCATGTTTCCCTTTTCCCTTTGTATGAGATGACAAAATTTCACTCACTTCCTAGTCATCCAAGGAAAGAGTAAACTTCCCTGCCCTGCCAGTGAAGGGCTTGGCCAATAGAATAAAAGTGGAAGGAGTTGTGTGCCACTCTAGATCAGAGGTTTTAAGAGAAATGGTCCTTTTGTTGCTTACCTATCCTTCAAGAGGCAGGAACCCTGGTAATATAGTGGTTATGTGTTGGGCTCTTAACCTCATGGGTCACATGCAAGTCTTTCAATTTCAAAGCCTGATTGTTCCCCTGCACAAAGCTAACAGAGATAAGCAACAACTGGTTGTAGGCTGGAAAGATTGCCCGAACATAGTGTACTTTGGGGATTTCTTACTGCCAGGAGAAATACAGGCGATGTGGCAGGTGACGGTCCTAGTATCTCTCAGCTGCCAATCAGAGGTAGGTTCTGAGCCTTCAGTCAGGGCCACTGGAGGAAGTGGCTCATGGTGCTGCTGCCATAGTCCATCCCAGGCCAAGCCCTCTGAGGTGCTGGGTTACAGAGTTTTGGATTGGCACTCAGTGAGGGCTGCTTCAAAGCTCTTTCCTTTCTTAAACTTGCTCCTGCAACCACATTCTTTCTGAAGGTCCTTGTCAGTAAGCCGAAATCCCAACCAATTTGCTAAGTCAGGACAAAATGCAAAGTTGATGGTACCGAGAGACATTAAACCACCTACAACCTTTTAGACCATGTCAACAGATCATCTGTAGCCTCAACTGCAGAAACATTTCACTAAATCCTCTCTGTTTCTCCTCAAAGATTAGGAATGCCCTTCTATCTTTTAAAAACAGATATTGGTCTGGCACCACTTCGGTTCCAGCTGAGGTAGTGGATTCACCTGAGCTAAGCTCTAGAGAGGATCACTTAATCTTCATTCAAGATATATGTCATGAGGACTGTAGATCATGCAGGGACTGCACAATCCCTCTGTGTCGGCAGCGGCTGCATCATGGTCTAGCCCATTGGGAAGACAGACGGACCCATGGCAATTATAAGGCAAGATGCTGAGGGTGCTGGGGTGGTCTAGGGATACAGGAAAGGAACTATTGGGCATGGAGGCAATTATGAAGGGTTCTTTTTTCCCATGGACCAAACCCATGCCAGTTGCCATGAAGTTAACTCTGATTCATAGGGACTCCTTTGGGCCAGAGTAGAACGACATTCTGTTGTTGTTTTCTATAACTGATTTTGTTGTTGTTGTTTGAAATGCAGCACCAGGCCTTTCTTCAGAGACACTTCTGGCTGGGCTTGAAGCTCCAACCTATGAGTTAGTAGCCCAATATGTTATCCAACTGCACTACCCAGGGACTCCTCCATGTGACTAAAGAATGACTTAAGGACTTCCCCCACAGACCCAAACCAAAACCAAATCCACTGCCATGGGGTTGACCTCATATATGGCACAATAGACTGGCTCTGCTGATTTTCAGAATTGCACATCTTTACTGGAGCAGAAAACCCTCATCTTTCTCCCAAGGATTAGCTGGTGGGTTTGAACCATTAACTTTGCCATTAGCAGCAGCCCAACTCTTAACCCATTATACCACCAAGAGTGGTTCAATTTGGAAAAATAGTATGTGATCACCTATCTATGAAGGGAAACCCCTCTCATAGTGTGCACTTACACAAATGAGAAAGAAATGAGTCCCCAAATGCCCGTCTTAATCAACAATCTGGGGAAGGGTGTTCTGGGAAGCAGCTTTCAAATGTTCCTGGAGATTTTAAAATTAATCAACCTAATCCCTGTTTTAAAGAGCCCTGGTGGTACAATGGCTAAGGACTGGGTGGCTAAACAAAAGGCTGGTAGTTTGAACCTACCCATGGGCTCTAAAGGGGAAAAGACCTGATGAGCTGGTCCCATAACGATCTCAGCCTAGGACACCTTTGGGTGCAGTTCTACTCTGTCCAGTAGGGTCACTATGAGCTGACATCAACTTAAAGACACACAGCACGTTTGACTCTGCGTTATTTGTTGATAGAGGTTGTGCAGAGCATTCTGAGTAGAAAACAGACTCGGGCATCTGACATCAACCAGCAACAGTCTCTTTCCTTGAGAAAGACTGTGGAAAGGGATGAGGAGGGAGCTTCCAAAAGCGTGTGGAAAAATGATATGAAAAAATAATGGAATTTTGCCATGAGCTTTTTGAAGCTCTCTTCATGAGAGCTAGTCCTCCATGGAGGTTTCTAAAAAAGTGAAACACGAAGGAAGAGGCTGGTAAGTTCCACTGAACAATTCCAGGGGAGATTGGGTCTTGACTCAGAGTACTTGAGCATTCTGGCTTATTCCTCCAAATAGCAAATCAGACTAGACCAGGTTCTGAGACTCAGGGAAGGCAAATAAGACACACCAGGCCCATGATTCAGACTTATGGGGAAAGTCACACTGGAGAGGGAAGGCCTCTTTACCTTGTGTGCCTGACAAGTGTCTCATTTGCCTCATCTAAAACCCAGCCCTGGAAAAAAAGCTAACAGTACCAGCTTCAAACTTGTGTTTGAATCTTGTCTCTGTCACTTATTAACTTAGCCACCTTAAATCCCTTCCTCTAGTTTTCCATCTGTAAATGAGGCACAGTTCCAATCATAGGGCCTTCAGTAAATGGCTATTATTAGCTAGGCATGCACTCCTGTGTTCTAGGCGATAGTTCTCAGCCAGGTTTTGTGGGAGCTTGTTCTTCAGGGTATTGTCATAGATGAGTGTGTCACCCAGATTCCTCTCAGGGCCAAGAGACTGATTTCCCCAGCTGCTGAGAGAGCCACTGATAGAAAAGGTCCCAGCTGTCTGGCCCCTATCGGGATTGCCTCAGCTGATGAAAGCTCATCCATGGTCTGCTCCTTCCCAAACTAACCTTCATCCAGCGACTTGTCAATGTAGGGGTATAAATGGCATAGTGGAGGCATTTGACCCCCCTGTAACTTCACAAAAGGCAATGGAGGAAAATCAAGATAAACAGCCCAAGGCTGATTCCTATGAGACAGAGATCAAAATGCCTCCACCCTCCTTTCTTTTCACAGTTTCTGACACCAACCATCCCTACCATGACACTCTCTTCTTCTCTGCTGGGTTTGATAATCCTTAAGTGGCAATGGCCACACAGAACTCGCAAACAATACTTATGTTTCTGGGGTTAATTGGGGACCTAGCAGGTGACAATTCAGGATCAGAAATGACTGGGGATATAGTTCTTCAGTCAGGACAGTCTCTTCCCAGTGGTGTCCAGAGGCAGAACTTTTTTCTGGCCCTTGGCCTCTGCCCTGCAGCTCCTTGACCTCTGCTCTGCTTGGGACCGTGTGCAAAGTTCTTTCAGCTCTGCTGATAGGTGCGTTGAGGCAGCCCGCTTTGTCTGGAAGCCTTGACCCAAAACACTCAGCTTTCTCATTCTGTGTGCTGGCGAGCTCCCTGTTCTGGGGTCTTTGTGCTTCTGCCTCTGCTTCCATGAGCTATTTATCTGCCACTGTTTTTCAGTGTCTCCTGATGCATCCAGTGTCAGGGATCTCTGTCTCCTGGACAGAGGTGGTGCTCAGAGTAATAATCCTGGGTCCAAAGAGCACACTCCACTGCTGGCTCGTCTTTCTCGGTGCTCTTGAAACTCCACTTTCTGCTTTTGAGTTAACTCACCCAGGATGACCATACCGACCAATCCCCACATTAGGGGTCTACAGGTCTTATTTGAATGGTCTCACCTCTTCGAGGATGCCATGCACTTTACTGATATTATTAGCATGCTATCTACTTCCCTCGGTGGCATAGTTCCACCCTGTCATTGGTAGGCGTTACAAAGACTATAGCTAGAGGAGAACTAGTAAGCAATTTGCTGCAACACATTAGGCTACAAAGTCCCAGGCTACTGGTCACCACTTGGCCAGGTCCCAGTTACAGAGCTCCCTGTGATGGCTCCTTTTGCATATCAATGTGGCGAGGCTATGGTGCCCAGTTTTTTGGTCAAACAAGCATTCATCTATTTGCTCTTGTTTTTTAAACATTTTATTAGGGGCTCATACCACTCTTATCACAATCCATACATATACATACATCAATTTTATAAAGCACATCTGTACATTCTTTGCCCTAATCACTCTCAAAGCATTTGCTCTCCACTTAAGCCCTCCGCATCAGGTCCTCTTTTTTTGTCCCCGCTCCCCCTCCCTCATGAGCTCTTGATAATCCACAGATTGTTATTTTGTCATGTCTTGCCCTTTCCGGAGACTCCCTTCCCCCCTTCTCTGCCGTCCATCTCCCAGGGAGGAGGTCACATGTGGATCCTTGTAATCAGTTCCCCCTTTCCAACCCACTCACCCTTCACTCTCCCAGTATCACCCCTCACACCCCTGGTCCTGATGGTATCATCCACCCTGGATTCCCTGTGCCTCCAGCTTCCATATGCACCAGTGTACAGCCTCTGCCCTATCCAGTCCTGCAAGGTAGAATTTGGATCCTAGTAGTTGGGGAGAGGAAGCATCCAGGATCTGGGGGAAAGCTGTGTTCTTCATCGGTACTACATCGCACCCTGACTGACCCATCTCCTCTCCTAAAGCCCTCTATGAGGGGATCTCCAGTGGTCGACATTTGGGCCTCTGGTCTCCACTCTGCACTTCCCCCTTCATTCTTATGGTATATATATATATATATATATATATATATATATATATATATATATATATCCCATATATATATATCCCATATATATATATCCCATATATATATATATCCCATATATATCCCACATATATATCCCATATATATATATATCCATATACACACAGAGATATATATACATATATATATTCTTTTTTTTTTTTTTTGCATGATGCCTTATACCTGGTCCCTTTGGCACCTCATGATCGCACCGGCTGGTGTGCTTCTTCCAGGTGGGCTTTATTGCTTCTGAGCTAGATGGCTGCTTGTTCACCTCATCTATTTGCTCTTATGAAGGAGTTGGTCTCAAGCAAAATAGAATACCTTCCATAATGTGGGAAGGGGTAAACCTATCAGCCAAAGGCCTTCAGCGCAGAAAGGGAGTTTCCCTAGGGTGTGTTCTGACCATTCTTATTCTTGTCTTTTCGCATCACCTAACCTATGGAATTTAGGATGGACATCTACAGAGCTCTTTAGGCTGTTGCCTGACCTATGAATTTGGAACTTGCCATTTCCCTATGTGAGCCAATTCCTAGAAATAAGCCTCACTCTCTGGGGCTCTGGTGTCGTAGTGGGTGGCCCTTTGGGCATCCAACAGCAAGGACATCAGTTTGAAAACACCAAGGGCTCCTTGAGGGAAAGATGAAGCTTCGTAATCTCCTGAAGAATTACAGTCTCCAACGCCCAAAAGGTCAGTTCTATACTGTTTTACACAGTCACTTTGAGTCCACCTTGATGGCAATGAGTGGCCGGTGCAGTGGTTAACCATAGGAGCCCTGGTGGATATATCAATATCTCCAGTTACAGCTATATAACTGGTTTGGTTTCTCTAGGGAACACTGATTATGACACTCTCCATAGGCAGGGCTGAGACCTCTGTTGAGATTTCCCTCTTGTGCCCTTCCTTGATTCCCCCCACAGGTGCTTATTCCCTGAGCATTCCTCAATAAATGTCAGGAATCCAGAGCTAATTCCATCACAGTGTCTCCTTCTTTCAGGGAGTCTGAATGGCTTCCGGGGAGTATGAACTGCAGTCTCCATCCAACTTCCTCCTTCTTTTTCTATGATCTGGATCTTATTTGGGGCTCATTTGGTTGTAAACAGGTAAAGAGACCAATACTTGGAAGAGAGAATCCTAGGAAAATGGAAAGGTGGGGAGAACAAGAGGACAGCTGGCTCTGTCGACGGTTCCTGACCACCACTGGCATGTTCCTGTGTTCTTTGTGTCTGTCTCTCAGGGCATATGCTGTAATCTCGCAACATAGACTGCCTCCTCCACGTGGCGGGACATGTGCTTCTGAATTATGCTTCTTAGATGCCAGGCCACTTGCAAAAGCGGGACTTTCTTTTTCGTTTTTTGTTTGGAAATGCTCCAGAAAAAGCGTCTAGTTGACACATCTTATGTCAGTGTCTCCACTGGGCCAATGAAAACAGCATTGTGACCGTATTGAAATGTGATGTCTTCCCCAGGGAACTGATGTTTCAGCCAGTGAGGTAGTTCACAGGGACAGATAAGAAAGGGGGTTGGGACAGATTAAAATAATAATAATAATGTCTATTTGCAAAGAATAGGGCCTTATTATTTTTCGGATGCCCCCATCTGAACACCCTACCACTGAATATAGGCAGGAGGTAGGGCCCACCTGTCACTCAAGCAGCTAAAAATGTACAGCACTTGCTGTAGCAGCTGCTAATGTGCCCATGTATTAGCATTTGGCACCCACCACTCCCATAAATGCCAATGGTCTCACAGGAAGCACATGTAACTCCCCACACAGGGAACCGTCATTGAGCAGACAGGGGAGTTGACATCCTCCAGGACCTAATGCCACTTTAACCAATGACACATGAGGATAGGTGGAGCCACACTCCAGTTCCCTCAGCCTTTGGGTGGGACAACTACAAGAGGATTTATACTGTCTCTGGGAACCTACTCAATGACATTTCTTTATCGGCCTCTTCCCTTTGCTCTATCAGTATTACCCTTCTCTACTGGTCCTTCCTGGAGGCACATCCCAAGGAAACAATAGTCTAGCTACTATTCCAATTCTAGTGGATTCCAATTCTTGGTGACCGCATTCATGTGAGTCAATCAGAACTGTGCTTTCTGCAGATTCTTTCTCTCCCCTTTTTAAGAGTAGTTTTAAGGACACTGTGAAAGCTTTCCACCATCCAGTTCCAGAATATTTTCATCGACCCTGCAGCCATTAAGCAGTCATTCCCCATTGCACCTCCCACCCCACCCTGGGAAACCACCAATCTACTCTATGGCTCTACAGGATTTACCTGTCCAGCATTTTTGCTCTAAATGGACTCACAATACATGGCATTTGGTGTTTGGCGTCTTTCACTACATGTCTTGCGTTCACCTGTGTTACAGAGTCTGTCTGAATCAAAGGTCTTAGTTTTCTTGTGGCAGACTATATGTATATCCCACTCTGTGTAGATCATATTTTCTCTATTCTTCTACTGATGGGTATTGTTGGCTTATTGTTTACCTTTTGCCCATAGTGATTAGTGCAGCATCCATCTGGTTACTCGTCTTTCATTCTTTTAGATATGCACTTGGGAATGGACTCCCTGGATCAGCTGGCAAGGGTTCATGACCAAGTGGGTTATGTTGGGCTGCTAACCATAAGGCCAGCATTTTGGACCCTTTAGCTACTGCGAGATAGAAATGCTCTCATAATGATCCACAGCCCCCCAGACCCACCAGCCGCAGTTCTACTCTGTCCTTTTGGGTTGCTGTGAGTCAGAATCAACTCGATGGCAGTGATGAAGCCAGCGACTTGAGAGTGGAACCAGGGACCGTGGAGAATTCTGGCAGTAGCCATGGTGTCCTCACTACCCAGATGCCAGCAGCCACCAGTGAACAAACGAGGCACAAGCAACATTCTCGCTGACTTCATGCTGGTGACCCAGCTGCCCCTGCTTCCTCAAATGCCATTTCCTCAGCTTTACTGGCAAGGGGGTGTACTCCCTATTATCATGTCACCAACTCTTTCAATGGTCCACCTAGCCAGGTGTGATTCCAGACACTGTGCAGCCACCATCAGCGCAGGTGGCTGCCCACCTCATTTGTACACATGCAAAGAATGTGATCATTCTTGGCACTGGTGTCCTTAGTCATCCTGGTTGGTATATTTACATCCTTCGGGAGCTGGGTCAGTGAGCAAGCACTTCTCAAGGTGCCCATATGATCTGTTTACTGAGAGTGCCAGCCCAAGGATCTGACTTGCCACCCACAGTGAACGCACCTCTGAGGCAAAGGGGAAGGCTTCTTTCTAACTGGGAGACCAGCAGGTCTTCTGCAGACATCACTACCCTGCAGCACTCTGATCCGAGGCCTTTCATATTCCAAAGAGCAGCATTAAGATTCCCATCTGTCACCCAGTCAGACTCACATGTGTGAATTCTCTTTTCAGAGCAAGACAGCCAATGCAGTGAGCTGGGTAAAGGGGCAGTCTCACTCTGAGGAGACTCAGCCAAGAGTGTAGGGACAGGGAGTGAAATGTGCAGCTTCCAGCTGCCACCCAAGCCTCCTTAGTGCAGTGGCATGAGAGCAAAGAGATAGTCCTTTGTGACTCTTTGATCTCCTTCCTGGCCTTGGTGGAATTAACACTGCTCAGTGCCAGTCTCTTCTGAATATATGGAAAAGATAGCTCAGAAAAGAATAGAGTTAAATAAGAGCAGGACAGAGTAAGGTGGCTTCATGGTGTTGCATTTGTGTGTCTCAGAGCCCATCCTGGCTCACAGTGACCCTCTGTGACAGAGAAGAACTGTTCCACAGATTTTTCTAGGCAGAATTTTAAGGAAATGTATCTAGCAGCACAGTGGTTGCATGTGCGGCTGTAACAGAGATACTGGCAGTTTGAACTCACTGATCCCCATTGAGAGAGTGAAGACGTGACTGCCTGCTCCCATGAAGACTCCTAGCCTGTTGTTGTCTGTCCATTTGTGGTGCTGTGGTGAGTTGTGTGTTACTGTGATGCTGGAAGCCACGTGACTGGTATTTCAAATGCCAGCAGGGTTACCTCAAGTGAAGAGGTGTCAGGGAACTTCCAGGCTATGAACAGAATACAAAGAAGGGTTCCACTGCCCACTTCAGAGGAAGTAGCCGCTGAAAACCCTTACACTATAGCACAGTGTGCCTTTCCTTCCCGTCACAGGGAGTCAGAATCGCCTCAATGGCACATAACAACCAACAACAACTTTGAGGAGGGAAATCTCCTTCAGTAGGGCTGGGTGAGTTTAAACTGGGTGGCTTCTTGGTTAGCACTTGAGCTCTGAATCATCTCACCACCAGGGCTACCATCTTCATGATGCAGGCAAATAAAACCATCTTGGTCCTGCTCGGTATTGCCAGCGTCAGCATGCTCTTTCTCCCATAAGCACATGTCTGGTGGTTGGACCACAGCAAACCGGTTGACACTATTTCCTCATTACCCCGTGTGTGTCAGAGTAGAAGTGAACCATGAAGTTTTCTTTGATTAAAAACTTTTTTATTGTGATTTGGGTGAAGGTTAAAGAGCAGCCCAGCTGTCCATTGAGCAACGCATACACATTTTGTTTCATTTCATTGATAGCAATTCCCACAATGTACCATCACTTCCCCCACATCTTCTTGTTTCTTGTCTCCAAGCTTCCTTCATTCTCAACTTTTTTGAACTTCGTTCTTCGGGGAATGCTGTCTTTTGATCTCATGTGATCTATTATTCTACGGTATTTGTATGTCCCTAATGTCATTGTTCCCATTATAGACCTGTCTATTGTTTGGTTGAACATCGAGCCATGATGAGTTCAGTTCCAGACCTGCATGGTACACTAAGCACCATAGTCTTGTAATTTCACCAGCCTTTATCCAAACAGTAAGCTTGGTGTTTTATCATGATTTTGAGTTTTGCCCCACATTTCCCTTCTACTCTAATCAAGCCCTTCTAATGTGATCTCTTTCATAGCAGTCGATAGTGAGAGCTAGGCACCATCTAGTTCTTCTGGTCTCCAGTGGGGGAGGGTGATCGTTGCTTGAGTCACTAGTCATTGATTCATTGTGCCCAATCAGTTCTCCTCTTCTGCTGTCTTCTGGATGGGGAGAGACCAACTGTTGCCCCTTTCCTGATTGCTCAGGAACTTTGAAAATCCCAGAGACGATGGTCCTGATCCCCCAGGCTCAACAACTCATTCCCTCACAGTTTTTGCATCTGTCTCAGAGATTTTTGACATTGGTCCTTGTATGCTCCACCATATACCTGTATCTATTTAACAACCAAGGTCAATACATTCTATAAACTTTTCAATGTCCGAGCATTCTGAAGAAGATTTCCAGGCTTCTCTTTCACAGCTCCTCTAAGTGGGTTGGGAATGACAACTTTTCCCTTAATAGCAGAGCTCATTAACTGTTTACACCCCTAGATACTTCTTACTCTTAGAAAACTCACTGCCATCGAATCCATGCTGACTCACAGCCAACTTATAGGGCAGCGTAGAACTGCCCCTGTGAGTGTCTGAGACTCGAACTCTTTATGGGAGCAGAATGCCTTATCTTTCTCCCACAAAGCAGCTGGTAATTTCAAACTGCTGATATAGCAATTAGCAGCCCAACTTGTAGCCACTAGGCCACAAAGGCTCTTTTTCTTCTTAGCAAAGAGAGGGAAAATAAGCAAACGGAACATTCCCCTGGTGCTTCCCGTGGATGCTGCGATGGGAGCTGGATCCTGAAGGCCCGGATTGGCTAAAGCTCCATTTACACAGGAACACATGCCTCCCTTGTTAGTATTTGCATTGGGCAAGCCATTTCCTGCGTTGACATTTTGCACCTAGTTAAATGCCAGCAACTCCAGAGAGACGTAGCTTTTACCTGTGGCTCTGCCCTTCTGGACAAGCCTTTGGTGCTCGATGGGGCTACTTTCAGTCTATGATCTTACATGTCCTTTTGGATCCCTTCGTCTCTTGTTTTTGTTTTGATTAACACAAACTGGATGAACAGCTTCAGGCTTAATATAATCGCTGCTGAATATTTCATTGGGAAATGTTCTTAAGAAGGCAGTTGGCATCCATGATCTAAGTGTATGCAGATGGTAAAGTAGCTTTGAATAATTATTATTATTAGTGAATTAAAGACAAATGTGCCTCAAAATGTAAACATTAGGTGTGTATGTGTGTGTGTGTGTGTGTGTGTGCATGTTTTAAAGAGCACATGGCTTGGTGATAGAGAGGGCGAAGTACTGGTGAGGAGCACATGACAGTGTTCAGAGAGATGACAAAGGGTAGTGATGAAACAAAACAGATTCCAACCTCACATCCTCTGCTCCCTGCCTCAGAGGGAGGTCGCAACAAGGAGCAGAAAAGCCAAGGGCATTTACTGCCCTCTCACAGCTGGCAAGCGCCACAGAAGGCACGGGGTTTTAATGCCGAGGCTTTGCTGCTGTGAGGCAGGGAGGGGGGCTTGCCATAGTTTCCACACGCTGACATCACAAACATACCGCAAGTGGGTGCCTTTAACACACCAAAGTCAATGTTCTCACAGCACCGGAGGCTGACAGCATCATGCCAGTGCACCAGCTTGATGGGCAGGCTCTCTTTGTCCATCCCTGGGGGCTGAGGGCTGGTGGGCGGTATTCTTGTTTTGGCTTCAATAACCTCCATGGTTGGTGGTCCTTGGAGCTCTCTGCATGGCAGCTGCCTTCTTCCCTTGGAGTTGGTTTGCTTCAGTGTTGAATTGAATCCTTTTGTATCAGCCAAGTGTTTGGTGTAAGGTACAACCTCTTTAATGTCACAAAGAAAATCTCTGCCCAGGTGGGTTTACATCCACAGTAAAAAATCCCACTCCTGTAGAGCTCACTCCAGCTCATCATGGCCCTCTCCAGGGGGGTTCCATGGCTGGGCATCTTTATGGAAGCACACAGCCACAGTTTTTCTCCAGAGAAACAGCTAGTGGGTTCTGAACTACTGACCTTGTTGTGAATAGCCCCCTTCTTAACGTGTGCGCCAGAAGCCCTGCTCTGCGGTTTGATGAGCAGCCCTTCTGGCCATTGCTAAGGGCTACATGGCAAAGCCATTTGGTACAAGCAACGTTGTCATCAGCAAAGAATGAGTTTAGCTGGCCTCAGTAGGATACTCAGCAGGGAAGTGATAAACTGCTTGGCTTGGGTTTTATGCAGGAGAACCATGGGAATTGAGATGTGCAGTCTCTTGATTTGAACCCAGACACTCTATCTCCCAGCCTGAACTCTCACCATCATACTCAACTTTTGGGGGTCAAATGTTTGACTCACCTGAGAGATGTGCAGGTGAAAGCGTGCCCCAGAAACATCTCCCTCCCATCCCTGACATCTCGGAAAGTTCTCAAGATAAGGATTGGTGGTTCATGTGAAGGGACATATTGTAGCATTTCCCTTGGACTCTTCAAAGGCAAGAAAATGACCCTGAGCACCTCGAGTTGCCAGCAGTGTCAAAGGGGATGTGCTCCTTGAGACTCAAGCTGAGTCCCCAGGAGACGAGCTCTCAACTGTGGAATTAGCGCTTTTGAAAAGGGGCAAATCTTCCAGCAGTTCTCTCTTCAGAGGCCTGGCCGTACGCTCTGCAGACTTGTGGGCACGCTCACTCTGGTGAACCCAAATTCTTGGGAGAGGCTGATCTGTCCCTAGAAAACTGGCCACATGCAAAAGCATAGAGACCAATATCTGCCTCCTGCTGGAAGGATCTGGAAGGAGAAGGGTGGCTGGAGTCCTCTAGGAGGGAAGTTGAGAGCCAGGAGAGGCAGCAAAGCCACAGTTCCAGCAGGTGGTGTCCTAAGGCTAAGGGAGCTTGCCAAGGATCAAGTGAGTCCTGGAGGTGTCTGCAGCCCATCTTGCTGAGGGCCTCCATTTGTTTCATATATCTATGGATAATGGGAAGGGCCCCCAAGGCCCGCTGGCTGACCTCATATGATACGCCGTGAACTATCCACCTTGGCATCCTCCAAAGTCTCTGAAAGCTGCAGCCCCTCCCACCCACTGGCAGCCTTCTTGGACAGGATCTCCTCCACACTGATGCAACCATGGGCTCACACACAAGGACCATTGTGAGGACGGTGCAGGACCAGGTGGTGCTTCAATCTCTTGTGTGTACTTTTGCTATGAGTCAGGAGCTCACTCAATGGTATCTAACAAGTTATTGTGAGATGACATAAGAGGACTTCGTGGAGGCCCTTCCAAGAGAGGGTTGGAACATAGCATGGTAAGAGGCCTGGTCAGGAATGTGCTCATCGTGCTCATTGTTTCCATCCCCTTCTCCCGGAAGCCACTGCTCTAGGGAGGAAAGGCAGGCCCAGAGACAGGGAAGGGCTAGGGAAGAGGGAGCGATAGGAGAGCAATAGAAAAGACAGGTTACTCTCCCTCATTCCCAGTATAGCTCCTCAAACCTCAGGTAAAGCCTCTGATTCTGAGGCTGAGGCTTATAATAGGATCAGACTGAATATTTAATCCCTCAAGCTGCCTGGAAAGTGTGGGAGCTGATTAAGATGGCAAGAGATGAAGAAGGAAGGAATCTACTGGTTACAGATATGAAAGCACCTGTTAGTGAAGCCTTCTCAGTTTCTTATTGCCTTATCAATGTCATCAGTCCACTTAATGTACTCACTTTCCAAACACCTATTAACCAATTGTACATACCTTGAGTTCTTTCTAGGAGGCAATATTAATATTCTCATTTCCGAGTTGAGGGCACAGAAGTTTGGACAACTTCTGGTTGTTGTTGTTGCTGGCAGGTGCTCATCAAGTTGGTTCCAACTCATAGCAACCCCTGTGCATACCGGAAGGGAGCATGGCCCCATCCTGTGTCCCCCTCTCTGGAGGGCACTTGCCTCAAATCTTTAAATTCAAAGCTTCTTGTTTTGTCAAATGAAATCATTTCTTCAGTCAATCTCAGAAATCTTTATGTAAAAACGTTGGAAACGCCTTTCACTCAAGGTCTAGGGAGGCTGAGTAAGGTGGGAGGGGCTCCAGGACAGATGGTGGGAATCACTCCTGCAGGTGGGTGGTAGGTTGGCGAGGCCAGTCTGACTTGCCTCCCTGGTGACTGACCTCAACCAGCAATGGGCAGCTGGACACATGGCATGAAGTGACCTCTGGTCTTCGTGGCAGTGGATGCCAGTAGACCGTCAGGTATGGGAGACCCATGAGAAAATAGGTTACTTTTCTCTTTCTCTCCAAGTTTCTCTGTGATCTCTTTATGCTGCCTGAGCCCGCATGCATACTGACAAAGGCAGACATGTGCACACACATGGCAAAGTAAATAGAGACGCCCACATTCACAGACGTATTCATCCACGTGCAAATAGGCACATATGTGCACATGCATGCCAAAGCAGACACAGACATCCATGAATGCACATGTATTCGTGATAGCTGATTTTCATGGGGAAAAAGATCAGATCTATCACTGTCACGTCCACTCCAACTCAAAGCAACTGTAGAACACAGAGGAGAACTGCCCCATTGGGTTTCCAAAGCTGTCATCTTGTCAGACACAGTCAGCCACCACTTTCTCCTGCAGAGCAGCTGGGGTTTTCCAACTGCCGACCTTTCACTTAGCAGCCGAGCACATGCTGATTTTCATAGGAGTGTGGAAATCAGTTTCATTGCCTGCTAGTCACACCTCCTCTGTGAGTTAGCACAGCCTGGTAAGCTTGGAAGGAGAAAAATCTTCCTTCCCGAGGTAGTTGAGTGGTTTTCCCCTGAGGAAATGGTTCAGAAAAAGATTTCCTTCAAGAAATCAGAACACTCTTGAAGAGAAATTTCCTGCGAAAACATTTGTTTGCTTGACACTGAGACAAGTGAAGCAGCCCCCTGACTTCCCCCTTGGGTCCTCTTTCTCATCATGACTGCTCTGCTCAGCTACAAGGCTCCAGGTCCTGGGAGCAAGGGTGCCCTTCTATTTGGAACCTCACAGGGCTCCACTGTGAGTCAGGGAAAGACCTGGAAACTTGAGCATCCTGAGACGAGGCCTGCATAGCAATATCATCTGTCATCAGGCTCATCATTTCTCTCAATTTTCGTTAGATCATTGAGCCCTTGGAGCCCTGAGAAGTTCTCTCAGAGGAAGCCATCCTCCTCCCATGAATCCAAGAGGGACTGCTTAAAGATTGTTGTCTTCTACTTACAGGAATACCAGCAACCAATTGCCATTGAGTCAACTCGGACTCATGGAGAGCCCAACTGTGTTAGAGAAGTCCGGTCCCTCGAATTTTCCATGGCATCCAAGGACGGTACAGTTACTTGCAAATGGTCACCTGCAGTAGATGAACCAAGGTCAAGTAACTGCCTGAGAAACATCAACCAGAGGAAAGCAGAGTGAACCCCAGGGTTCTTGGGAAGAGGGCCAGAGAGAGAAAAAGGAGAAAACAGCTTTCTCGGGACATCAGAAAGGAAAGGACTCCACTTTGTGGATGCCATAGAACAATCCCAAGCCAAACATGGGTGAGAAACAGACCCCACCCAAACCCAGCGGGCTGGATTCTGTCGCCAAGTGTTGAACACCAGACATGGATATGACAGAGCCGCTAGTCGTCCGTGGAAAGAAACTGTTTGCCCATTGTCTGGTAGTTTGGCAGCATTTGAACAACCAGGCCTCTGCTGCCTCTTCTGGCCTGAAATATAATTGCAGCCATAACCGCCCAGCGTTTCAATGGGTAGAACTCCCTGGGGAGGGCTAACTACCCCAATCATTTGGGAGATCATTTTAGGATTGTCCAGGAGATCTTTGGCTGTGTCTATAATACGAACGATGGTGTCTTTGCTTTAAAAAAAGAAACTTTTTATTGTAAGGTGGGTTAAGATTTACAGAGAAAATCAGCTTTGCACGTAACAATTTATACACGTTTTGTTATGTGACATTGATGACAATCTCCTGCAATGTAATATCACTCATGCCATTGAAACTCTGCTTCCTGTTTTCATTCACCCTTCTCCCTTAACCTTGCCTGCCTTTTGAATTTGGCCTTGGGCAAATACTGCCTATTTGCTTTTGAATGGTTGATGGTTCTGAGGAATGTGTGCTCCTCAGTGCTATGATTCATTTTGGTGTAGTTGTTCTTATCAGGTGCCATTGAGTCAGTTGCAACCCACATTGACCCTATGCCAAACATTCAGAAACACTACCTAGCCCTGAATAATTCTCCTAATTGTCCCCAAGCTTGAGCCCCTTGTTTCAGTCACTGTCAATCCATCTCCTTAAGGGGCTTCCTCTCTTTCACTGTCCCTCTACTTCACCTGGCATGATGTCCTTCTCCAGGGACGAGTCTCTCTTAATAACATGACCAAAGTATGTGAGAGGAAGTCTCACCATCCTTGCCTTTAAGGAGCCCTCTGACCATACTTCTTCTAAGACAGATCTGTTTGTTCCCTTGGCAGTCCATGTTACTTTCAATATTCTTCACCAGCACCACAATTCAGACATATCAATTCTTCTTCAGCCTTCCTTATTCAATGTCTGACTTTCACATACTTATGAGACAATTTAAATTACTATGGCTTGGGTAAGGTGCACCTTAGTCCTCAAAGTAACATCCTTGCTTTTCAGCATTCTACAGACGTATTGTGCACCAAATGTATCCATATGGAATGCGTCATTTGATCTCATGATTGCAGCTTCCAAGAGCATTGATTATAGACCTCATCAAGAAAAAAATCCGTGACAACTTCAACAAATAACAACAAGTAAAAAAAACAACAAACTTCTCCATTTATCATGGTACCTATTGATCAAGTTGTGAGGATGTGTGTCTTCTTGATATTGAGTTGTAATCCATACTGAGGGCTGCAATCTTTTCTCATAAGGTTCACTTTATAAACCTCTCTATTTTTCAGGGGGTTGAATTCAGTTCCAGACCTGAAGGGTGATGAAGGACCATAGTAGTGGGGATCTCACTAGTCTATCTAACCAATAAACCTCATCTTTTATCATTATTATTATTACTATTGGTAGTAGTAGTATGACTTTCAGTTTTCTTACACATTACTCCCCACTCTATCTAGGATCATGTACCATGATCCCTTTCAGAGCAGCTGTTTGTGATAGGCAGGCACCATTTAGTTCTTCTGACCTTAGCATCATAGAGGCTGAGGTACGCATAGTCCATTACTGATTTGGACTAATTGTTGCCAGGCATCTTGAGCTTCTTCAACGTTATTTGCTCCAGACAGGGTGCAATAGTTTATTGTGCCAGCCTGGCCGATAAACACAAGTAGGATTAATCGAAGGGCAGAGGGATAAATGGCTTCGTGAGCCTCACCTTGCTTGTTCTGTGCCTCAATTTAAAGGGGTACACTGTGGGATGCCTAGCTTGTGGACTGTGTCGCTGTAAGTTGAGGTCCATTTAATCCCACAGGATTGGAATGTTCGTCTCTGGAGCTGGGGACCGACAGTTGGTGACAGTTGGTGACTTGCCTTTCTGTTTGCTGCCTGGGTATATATAGTCCAACTCTCTCTACAGAAAGGGACTGGCAACTGGCGTCTCTCAGCCTTAAAGGACTGCTAGTGTCTCACTGTTTTATAATTTAACTGTTAGTTTCTTGTGTTATCTATCTGTATATAATTTAGTGGTTCATTTCTTGTATTGAATATCTAGCTTTATAAATATATTTATATATAATTACTAGCAATATGGTTTTGTCTCTCTAGAGAACCCTGTCCAACACATAGGGTGAGACCAAGAACCGACTTTTAGTTTGCTACTCACTAGCTTTTGAGGACCCCAGTCACTTCCCTGATGGATACAGAACATTGTCTTTGTGAGCTAGTTTGTACCAATTGATCTTGAGGTCTCTCAGAGCTATGTTCCTGATCCCCGATATTTAGGACACGCTCCCTCAAGGGGTTTTGTTCTAGCTAAGACATTTTCATAACTATGCCTCCTGGATGCACTATTATATTCATGGTCATATTTGTAGTATATGCTAATATGTATATAGAACTATTCTCTGGCAAACCTATATTTATTCACGGGGCTAGTCCCATTCTCCTTCCCACAACTGCTCAGATTTTGTGGTTTTTCTATCTATCTATTTATCTCTCTAGCTATCCTTGTATGTTATTGTTATTATTGGAGTATTTATCTCTGTTGCCTTTAATGCTTGAAGTCTACTGAGAAATGATAGTGTTTTGATGTTCCAAATGTTTCCCCATTTTCTGTGTTACATGACACAAACCAATAGAAGAAGAGAAAAGAAAAAAAATTAACCCAAGTAATAACACCAACAATAAAACCAATTTAATCTTTTGGTTAAGAATTAGTCAGACTTTCCCACTCCTTGGCTAACCCTTGAAAGAAAACGAATGAGATAAAAGACCATAGGGAGGAAGAAAGGAGAGTGGGAGGCAAGGGAATAAAGAAAGAAGGTGGCAGGGTTGTGTGAACAATTAATGTGGACCTTCTTTGATGTGTATTAAAAATAATATTGACTGGTTTTTTCAATACTCACCAAAAATTATTTATATCAATCAAGAAAACCTCACTACCCTGGAATCAATTCTGACATATAGCAACCCTTTGGACAGAGTATAGAACTGCCCCTGTGGGTTTCCAAGGCTGTAAATCTTTACAGGAGTAGAAAATCTCATCTTTCTCTTGTGGAGTGGGGGTGGGGGTAGTTTCGAACTTCTGATCTTGCAGTTAGAAGTCCAACTCATAATCTACCTCACCAACAGGGCTCCTCCTTTCATCATTAATCTAGACTGTTTGACCTTCTTGGCTTACTGGGTTTGGTTTTCTCGCTTTGGAAGACATGGTACCAAAATACACACCATTTCCTAGCCCCCCCAAAAAATCAAAAGTAAGCAAAACAAAACAGGAAAAACTAGCAACCCAATCCAAACCAACTAACCTATTTAGCCATATAGATAAAGGATACTTGTAGCCAACCTCTGTGTTGGGGGCAATAGGGATAGATGGGGACTGTGGTTAACAGGCACGTGTCAGCTCATCCACAGGGGACATTCAAATTCTAGCTCCAGACTGTTGTTGCCTTGGGGAAATGCAAGGATTTTAAGGCCTGATTTTCTGTTTGTAACTGAGATGCTGAGAATATAAAATTCGATGTGAAATCGTCAACTTTTCAAATATTGGATCACATTAGTTAAAACCACTTTTCAGGCTGCTCATCATCATACTAGCACATCATTAGGCTAAAATCATATCAAAGACATCTGGTTTGTCCCCTGTGCCCTTTAAGGACAACTGAAACATAAGGACGGGAATGGGACATTCATTCTTCCTCTAGACCCTCACCCTTTGCCTCCATCGGCTGGCGTTCATAGAAGAGGCAGACGGTTTTGTTCAACTTCAGCATAATCAGAGTCCTGAGAGTTAAACACAATACATATATAATTTCATACTAGTCGTTTTAATATTAGCCCAAACAAAACCATCAAAAACCCAACCCGTTGCTGTTATGTTGGTTCTGGTTCCCGAGGACCCCCTGGGTGCCAGGGAGAAACTACACATCACAGGATTCTCAAGCCTGTGGGCTTCTAGAAGCAGGCCATTAGTTATTTCTTCTGAGGGGTGCAACTGCCCACCTCTTGATACGTTGAGTCCTTAACCATTTGTGCCACCCAGGGTCTCCCAGTCTTCGTATGTGACCCCCAAATTCCTTGACAGGCTACCTATAGGAAGGTAGAGTCTATGCCCTTTGCCCTTAAATTGGGATGTTTCATGACCTCTGTGACCAATAGATTATGGAGAAGATGACACAGTGACATCTAGTTTGGGCAACCCCCTTCCCTCCCCCAAAGTGCTTCACAGCTTCTGAAAAATCCCTTCAAAGACTTCTTCTTGAGTGCTCACCCTTAGAATGTCCAGCCTCCACGTGCTACCTCTCAGGACACTTCTCAGCACCCGGACACTATGCTGAAAGAAGCCTGAGCCTCCTGGAAAGGTCACGTGGAGACACTCCAACCAACAACCCAGCTAAGCACCCAGCTAACGGCCAGCTTCAGCTGCCAGCCCTCTGAGTGCACGTGTAGGCACTGGAGTCACCAGAGGCCCCTGCCCCAGCTCCCATGTGACTGCCAACTCATGGGAGACTCCAAGCATGACCCAGTGGCGTCCCAGCAACCACACGATGATGGTCCTTGTTTGAAGCCACTGCGTTTGGGGAGGGGGCGTTTCTTGCCCAGCCACAGGGATGAGAACCTGCATCTCAACAACATGCAGGTGGTTGAGGGGGGCCGTCTTTCGAGCAAGGCAGCCTCCCTTCTTGTCAACTGCTGGGGATTTTTGTTGTTCTTGCCATTGCTGCCCCAATTCCCCAGGAGCTAGTGGAAGGCAGTCAGCAGGCCTCAGGTGCCCAGGAGGCAGGAGCCTCTATGGGATGCAGTTACAATGGGAGACATAACCTTAAAGGCAGGAGCCTGACTTTACCTTTGCCTCCTGGAGATTTGGGATGCAGTACACCTGTCAAATCCTATCTTCCATCCAACCCTGATAATATGTCTGTCTTACTTTCTAAAAACAGAAAGTGAAGCAGATGGTCATAATGCAGCTCATCATAAGTATAATACAGCACAACTCAGAGACTGTGTTTACTGGGTCTTTGAACTGATATGAGCGAATTGAGATGTGGGATGATGAACTGAATGTGAAATTGACCTGTTTTTTAAAAGCTTGAATGATCTGGGAGGCTACATGGAAAGGGAAAAAGTATGGTTTCAATCCTTGGAATAGTGATTTGGGGACCTTTCAGGAACCTGTTTCATGATGCCAATTTACTTCGAACACTGTGGATAGTGACTCACATTCAATGAAGCAAGTGCTTGACTGCCAACTGAGAGCCGGCTCTATGACTGCCTACTCAGCGTATCCAGACATTTCCTTGTAAACTGGCATTATATTTTTTAAGCCAAATAAGTTTCTAATGGCTAATTTATTCAGTTTCCATAAAACACATTATTAAATAACACTTTTTTAATCTCCACAAATGAAAATGTGGTTCTAAAGTATAATCACCAAGGTTATTGGGTAAAAGGGACTTCAGGACACAGGGTACTAGGAACTTCAGAAGCCTAGGGATTTGGGCGGAAACACTGATTGAGGCACACTAAGACACCGCTTGACGTGGAATAGCCCTCATGGGGTCCTACGACGTGTGATATCTAGGCAGTGAGCCCTCCTTCTCAGTCACAATCTCCGACTCCTCAGAACTGTTTTGGAGTCAGGGGAGACTGCATATAAAGTCCCCAGAAAGGATCAGTGTCTAGGCTGCAGTCTTAATGCATCAATATATTAAAGATACTTGCTTCTGTTTGCATCACTTTTATCCCTATCATTCTTCTCCTGCAGCCAAAACTCAGTCCCAGGGGGATGGCAAATACAGTAACCAGACTGTTCTGTCTGACTTCTACGTTAGGACACATAGACCATCTGAATAAACCCCTTCATTCTGTGTCCCTCTCTTTCCCATAGACAAAACTGCAGCCAGCACCAGACCTTAAACCTGCAGACTAAAGGTTTGTCAAAAGGCTAGAAAGAGCAGTCAATACCCTGAAAACCTAGCCTGCAGAAGAGAAGACACAGAATCAAAAGCTACAACTGAAAAAAAAAAAAAAAAGCTCCAGGTGGGTGTCATTCAGACAACTGATTCCAATGAAACACTTGAGCTACTCACAGTAAAAATTGTTTTACTTCCATACTATTGTAATTCAAACAGTTTCCCATATCTCACCTCCAAATATAACTCCAGCAGATTCAAGTTTATTAAGGAAGAGGCAATTATTCTGGTGTTTTCCCTGCACAGATTATGGAGCTTCAAACAGTTTTACTATTCTCAGCTCAGGCCTTAGATTTTCAACTATTTGAATGTGAAGGAAATCTTAACATGCCGCGTTTCAAAGGGTGACTTCAGTGTTGCCTCACCCAGATTTACGTTTTTCATTTCTAGAGTGCCTCAACATGAGTTTTTTTGGGGGTGGGGGGTGGGGGGAGGGTTAAGAAGCATGATCATTTTCCATAATAAGGTGTTGATGGGAAATTTTACATCCTGCAGGTCCCCGTATACAATAATTACATTAAACAATGGAGCTTTCTGTATCTTCCTGTTTTTCACAACAGGTTATGCTCACTCATATTGTTAGCTTATCACGGCAAATGTCCAAGATGCACAGGTGGTGTTAATTGAAGGGCGGAATGATTCATTCATTGGTCACTTTAGCATTGCAAGTTCTTGAGCATCTTGATTTTGAAATTCAGTAAAGTGAGATGATGCCTTAGCCAGTTAAATGCTACTCCTTCCAAACCTCACGTACACTCAGACATATCTGAGCAGAAGCCACATTATCTACGTGAAACAGCTTTGGGTGCTCCCCAGCTATATACAGATGCCCACCAAATATGAGATTATTTTGCTTTCTCTGACTTGGCTCTTACTAGCAGTCAGCCTCATTCCATCTCTTTTGTAGATGGTTCTGGATTCTGGGGGTCTATGGCATAATGGTGGGCTTATGAGATTAAAAAGATCTTTTAGGGAAGTTTCTTGATGTGCATTTAATATTTAATTACAACTCTCTTTTATACATGTGTGTCTGTGGATTTCCACATCTAAAGTGCACAGATTAACACATTCCCATAGCAGAGTGAACATCCCTTCCGTCATGTCTATAGGTATTTCTCCTTCCTATGGGCAGCTGGACAGTAATTCAACTGGGAAACATCTGGTAAACCAGGACAATGGTGTTTCCCCAGCTTTCTGTGATGTGGGACCAGGACATTGGTTACCTTTATAAAAGTCTCCTGACATGTCCTCGTGATGTCTGTTTCTGGGATCATAGTGGCTTCCTCTTCCTTGGTTGGTCTTGTTGGTAGGTACTATCCAGTTGGTCTGCTTCAAAGCAACCGCAATGTACAGGACAAGGAAAGGCTTGCCAATCCTGGGCCACCCTCATATCTTTTTGATGTTTGAACCCATCTTTGAAGCCCCCGTGGCCATGCATCGTGCAAAAGACCTGGCTCTTTGTCACTGGCCCTCCCCTTTAGTCTGACCAGAAGTATTCGTCATCTGGCCCTCTCTCTGGCAAGGTTCTGCCTTGGTTTACTAGTCCTTCATTACCTGACAGTGTTTCCATGATTAGCATAAGGTTTTCAGTGGTGTATTTCGTCATCCTCAGTGTGTCCTTCGTCTAGACACCCTGCTGCGCTCTTTGCCCTTTACATGACATGGCTGGCATTGGAAATAGCAGTGACCTGCACTCTGACTTTCCCTTCTGTACCTAGCTACAAATGGACAGATTTTAAACAGGTCACAGTTTATCACCGACTCATGTACCACCCTTGAAGCAGCATTGGGGTAGATAATAAATCACGAGTAGTCCTGCACAAGGAGATGGAGCCCTCGTGTCTGAGTGGTTACAAACACCAGCCGCTCCAGGCGCACAAAAGGCACTTTCAATTCCAGTAAAGAGTTAACAACCTCAGAAACCCAGATGGGCAGTTCTTTCCGCCTGCAGCCACCCACACTGCATGTCTTTGTTGAGATGGAGGAGGACATTGTGGATTGGTGTGGGACATATGGGCTAATGTTGGACTTGTACACTTGGGCTGCACTGGTTTGGGATTTTTTTCTCCATGTGCATTTACCCCTTATCTAAAGCTCTCTTTTATACATTTCAGTTTCTGTGGATTTATTTCTCTAATGTACTCAGACAAACACAAGTAATATAAGAAGAGGCAGGACACAAGTAAGCACCCGTGTCCGTTTGGGAAAGACACTAAACAGTGAAAAGCTATTTTCCAACAAGCCATCTCTGGGTGGCACAAACAGTTAAGTGCTCAATTCATAACTTAAACGATCATCTGAACCCATATCGTGGTACCTCAGAAGGCATACCTGGTGGTTTGCTTTTGAACCCTCACAGAGCCTTGCAGCCCCTATCTAACAAGGTTCAGTTTGGCTCTGCACACCAGGTTTCAATGACTTGGAATCTACCCCACAGTAACTGTTTGGATGCAAGTATACTCACTCCTGAGTTATGACCGGCCCCATCCTGACGATTCTGTCATGAGGCAGTTCTGACCGAAGTCAAATACCTCATGATACTAGCTTTTCTTTTCTTATTTTTTTCCACAGGTAGTTAAAAGACTTTATTGGGAAAGCTTTGAAGTCAAAAGTAACACTCTTGATAGAATTTTCTTTCATCCTTTAAGTCGGCTCTGCAAATATATAATCAGTGATTTAGCTGTAAGATCAAAGATACGTTAATTTATTTAAGATAAAATATATTTTAGTTCTTAAAATTTATTCCATAAAGTACATATTTCCCTATAAATTCCCTACTTATACAAAAGAGGTAAAAAATAAACACAAAATATAAAATCCCCAACAAAACAGTAACTGAACATCTTTTTAAAAATTGTAAAAAACTAACAAGAGAAACTAATGTGTGTGTTTGTTAATATTAAAAAAAGTGAAAAATCTCTGGATGGGGGACTCCCACCCCCTAGCTTTACATATCTCACCTTCCTCAGTGTGTGGGGCTTGAATACTTTGGATATAAACTTACAGCTACAATGGCATTAGATGTGTGTGGTATAGCATGGGTGCATGCTACTTATGATAAACTTTCTAAAAACAGAAAGTGAAGCAGATGGTCATAATGCAGCTCATCATAAGTATAATACAGCACAACTCAGAGACTGTGTTTACTGGGTATTTGAACTGATATGAGCCAATTGAGATGTGGGATGATGAACTGAATGTGAAATTGACCTGTTTTTTAAAAGCTTGAATGATCTGGGAGGCTACATGGAAAGGGAAAAAGTATGGTTTCAATCCTTGGAATAGTGATTTGGGGACCTTTCAGGAACCTGTTTCATGATGCCAATTTACTTCGAACACTGTGGATAGTGACACACATTCAATGAAGCAAGTGCTTGACTGCCAACTGTGAGCCGGCTCTATGACTGCCTACTCAGCCTATCCAGACATTTCCTTGTAAACTGGCATTATATTTTTTTAAGCCAAATAATTTTCTAATGGCTAATTTATTCAATTTCCATAAAACACATTATTTAATAACACTTTTTTAATCTCCACAAATGAAAATGTGGTTCTAAAGTATAATCACCAAGGTTATTGGGTAAAAGTGACTGCAGAACACAGGATACTAGGAACTTCAGAAGCCTAGGGATTTGGGCGGAAACACTGATTGAGGCACACTAAGACACCGCTTGACATGGAATAGCCCTCATGTGGTCCTACGACGTGTGATATCTAGGCAGTGAGACCCCCTACTCAGTCACAATCTCCGACTCCTCAGAACTGTTTTGGAGTCAGGGGAGACTGCATATAATGTCCCCTGAAAGGATCAGTGTCTAGGCTGGAGTCTGAATGCATCAATATATTAAAGATACTTGCTTCTGTTTGCATCACTTTTATCCCTATCATTCTTCTCCTGCAGCCAAAACTCAGTCCCAGGGGGATGGCAAATACAGTAACCAGACTGTTCTGTCTGACTTCTACGTTAGGACACATAGACCATCTGAATAAACCCCTTGATTCTGTGTCCCTCTCCTTCCCATAGACAAAACTGCAGCCAGCACCAGACCTTAAACCTGCAGACTAAAGGTTTGTCAAAAGTCTAGAAAGAGCAGTCAATACCCTGAAAACCTAGCCTGCAGAAGAGAAGACACAGAATCAAAAGCTACAACTGAAACAAAAAAAAAAAAGCTCCAGGTGGGTGTCATTCAGACAACCGATTCCAATGAAACACTTGAGCTACTCACAGTAAAAATTGTTTTACTTCCATACTATTGTAATTCAAACAGTTTCCCATATCTCACCTCCAAATATAACTCCAGCAGATTCAAGTTTATTAAGGAAGAGGCAATTATTCTGGTGTTTTCCCTGCACAGATTATGGAGCTTCAAACAGTTTTACTATTCTCAGCTCAGGCCTTAGATTTTCAACTATTTGAATGTGAAGGAAATCTTAACATGCCGCGTTTCAAAGGGTGACTTCAGTGTTGCCTCACCCAGATTTACGTTTTTCATTTCTAGAGTGCCTCAACATGAGTTTTTTTGGGGGTGGGGGGTGGGGGGAGGGTTAAGAAGCATTATCATTTTCCATAATAAGGTGTTGATGGGAAATTTTACATCCTGCAGGTCCCCGTATACAATAATTACATTAAACAATGGAGCTTTCTGTATCTTCCTGTTTTTCACAACAGGTTATGCTCACTCATATTGTTAGCTTATCACGCCAAATTTCCAAGAGGCACAGGTGTTGTTAATTGAAGGGCGGAATGATTCATTCATTGGTCACTTTAGCATTGCAAGTTCTTGAGCATCTTGATTTTGAAATTCAGTAAAGTGAGATGATGCCTTAGCCAGTTAAATGCTACTCCTTCCAAACCTCACGTACACTCAGACATATCTGAGCAGAAGCCACATTATCTACGTGAAACAGCTTTGGGTGCTCCCCAGCTATATGCAGATGCCCACCAAATATGAGATTATTTTGCTTTCTCTGACTTGGCTCTTACTAGCAGTCAGCCTCATTCCATCTCTTTTGTAGATGGTTGTGGATTCTGGGGGGCCTATGGCATAATGGTGGGCTTATGAGATTAAAAAGATCTTTGAGGGAAGTTTCTTGATGTGCATTTAATATTTAATTACAACTCTCTTTTGTACACGTGTGTCTGTGGATTTCCACATCTAAAGTGCACAGATTAACACATTCCCATAGCAGAGTGAACCTCCCTTCCCTCATGTCTATAGGTATTTCTCCTTCCTATGGGCAGCTGGAAAGTAATTCAACTGGGAAACATGTGGTAAACCAGGACAATGGTGTTTCCCCCGCTTTCTGTGATGAGGGACCAGGACATTGGTTACCTTTATAAAAGTCTCCTGACACGTCCTCGTGATGTCTGTTTCTGGGATCATAGAGGCTTCCTCTTCCTTGGTTGGTCTTGTTGGTAGGTACTATCCAGTTGGTCTGCTTCAAAGCAACCGCAATGTACAGGACAAGGAAAGGCTTGGCAATCCTGGGCCACCCTCATATCTTTTTGATGTTTGAACCCATCTTTGAAGACCCCGTGGCCATGCATCGTGCCAAAGACCTGGCTCTTTGTCACTGGCCTTCCCCTTTAATCTGACCAGAAGTGTTCGTCATCTGGCCCTCTCTCTGGCAAGGTTCTGCATTGGTTTACTAGTCCTTCACTACCTGACAGTGTTTCCATGATTAGCATAAGGTTTTCAGTGGTGTATTTCGTCATCCTCAGTGTGTCCTTCGTCTAGACACCCTGCTGCGAGCTTTGATCTTTACATGACATTGCTGGCATTGGAAATAGCAGTGACCTGCACTCTGACTTTCCCTTCTGTACCTAACTACAAATGGACAGATTTTAAACAGGTCACAGTTTATCACCGACCCATGTACCACCCTTGAAGCAGCATTGGGGTAGATAATAAATCACGAGTAGTCCTGCACAAGGAGATGGAGCCCTCGTGTCTGAGTGGTTACAAACACCAGCCGCTCCAGGCGCACAAAAGGCGCTTTCAATTCCAGTAAAGAGTTAACAACCTCAGAAACCCAGATGGGCAGTTCTTTCCGCCTGCAGCCACCCACACTGCATGTCTTTGTTGAGATGGAGGAGGACATTTTGGATTGGTGTGGGACATATGGCCTAATGTTGGACTTGTACACTTGGGCTGTACTGGTTTGGGATTTTTTCTCCATGTGCATTTACCCTTTATCTAAAGCTCTCTTTTATACATTTCAGTTTCTGTGGATTTATTTCTCTAATGTACCCAGACCAACACAAGTAATATAAGAAGAGGCAGGACAAAAGTAAGCACCCGTTTCCGTTTGGGAAAGACACTAAACAGTGAAAAGCTATTTTCCAACAAGCCATCTCTGGGTGGCACAAACAGTTAAGTGCTCAATTCATAACTTAAACGATCATCTGAACCCATATCGTGGTACCTCAGAAGGCAGACCTGGTGGTTTGCTTTTGAACCCTCACAGAGCCTTGCAGCCCCCATCTAACAAGGTTCTGTTTAGCTCTGCACACCAGGTTTCAATGACTTGGAATCTACCCCACAGTAACTGTTTGGATGCAAGTATGCTCAGTCCTGAGTTATGACCGGCCCCATCATGACGATTCTGACATGAGGCAGTTCTGACCGAAGTCAAATACCTCATGATACTAGCTTTTCTTTTCTTATTTTTTTCCACAGGTAGTTAAAAGACTTTATTAGGAAAGCTTTGAAGTCAAAAGTAACACTCTTGATAGAATTTTCTTTCATCCTTTAAGTCGGCTCTGCAAATATATAATCAGTGATTTAGCTGTAAGATCAAAGATACGTTAATTTATTTAAGATAAAATATATTTTAGTTCTTAAAATTTATTCCATAAAGTAAATATTTCCCTATAAATTCCCTAATTATACAAAAGAGGTAAAAAATAAACACAAAATATAAAATTCCCAACAAAACAGTAACTGAACATCTTTTTAAAAATTGTAAAAAACTAACAAGAGAAACTAATGTGTGTGTTTGTTGATATTTAAAAAAGTGAAAAATCTCTGGTTGGGAAACCCACCCCCTAGCTTTACATATCTCACCTTCATCAGTCTGTGGGGCTTGAATACTTTGGATATAAACTTACAGCTACAATGGCATTAGATGTGTGTTGTATAGCATGGGTGCATGCTACTTATGATAAACTTTCTAAAAACAGAAAGTGAAGCAGATGGTCATAATGCAGCTCATCATAAGTATAATACAGCACAAATCAGAGATTGTGTTTACTGGGTCTTTGAACTGATATGAGCCAATTGAGATGTGGGATGATGAACTGAATGTGAAATTGACCTGATTTTTAAAAGCTTGAATGATCTGGGAGGCTACATGGAAAGGGAAAAAGTATTGTTTCAATCCTTGGAATAGTGATTTGGGGACCTTTCAGGAACCTGTTTCATGATGCCAATTTACTTCGAACACTGTGGATAGTGACACACATTCAATGAAGCAAGTGCTTGACTGCCAACTGTGAGCCGGCTCTATGACTGCCTACTCAGCGTATCCAGACATTTCCTTGTAAACAGGCATTATATTTTTTAAGCCAAATAAGTTTCTAATGGCTAATTTATTCAGTTTCCATAAAACACATTATTTAATAACACTTTTTTAATCTCCACAAATGAAAATGTGGTTCTAAAGTATAATCACCAAGGTTATTGGGTAAAATGGACTGCAGGACACAGGGTACTAGGAACTTCAGAAGCCTAGGGATTTGGGCGGAAACACTGATTGAGGCACACTAAGACACCGCTTGACGTGGAATAGCCCTCATGGGGTCCTACGACGTGTGATATCTATGCAGTGAGCCCCCCTACTCAGTCACAATCTCCGACTCCTCAGAACTGTTTTGGAGTCAGGGGAGACTGCATATAAAGTCCCCAGAAAGGATCAGTGTCTAGGCTGGAGTCTGAATGCATCAATATATTAAAGATACTTGCTTCTGTTTGCATCACTTTTATCCCTATCATTCTTCTCCTGCAGCCAAAACTCAGTCCCAGGGGGATGGCAAATACAGTAACCAGACTGTTCTGTCTGACTTCTACGTTAGGACACATAGACCATCTGAATAAACCCCTTGATTCTGTGTCCCTCTCCTTCCCATAGACAAAACTGCAGCCAGCACCAGACCTTAAACCTGCAGACTAAAGGTTTGTCAAAAGTCTAGAAAGAGCAGTCAATACCCTGAAAACCTAGCCTGCAGAAGAGAAGACACAGAATCAAAAGCTACAACTGAAACAAAAAAAAAAAAGCTCCAGGTGGGTGTCATTCAGACAACCGATTCCAATGAAACACTTGAGCTACTCACAGTGAAAATTGTTTTACTTCCATACTATTGTAATTCAAACAGTTTCCCATATCTCACCTCCAAATATAACTCCAGCAGATTCAAGTTTATTAAGGAAGAGGCAATTATTCTGGTGTTTCCCCTGCACAGATTATGGAGCTTCAAACAGTTTTACTATTCTCAGCTCAGGCCTTAGATTTTCAACTATTTGAATGTGAAGGAAATCTTAACATGCCGCGTTTCAAAGGGTGACTTCAGTGTTGCCTCACCCAGATTTACGTTTTTCATTTCTAGAGTGCCTCAACATGAGTTTTTTTTGGGGTGGAGGTGGGGGGGAGGGTTAAGAAGCATTATCATTTTCCATAATAAGGTGTTGATGGGAAATTTTACATCCTGCAGGTCCCCGTATACAATAATTACATTAAACAATGGAGCTTTCTGTATCTTCCTGTTTTTCACAACAGGTTATGCTCACTCATATTGTTAGCTTATCACGCCAAATGTCCAAGATGCACAGGTGGTGTTAATTGAAGGGCGGAATGATTCATTCATTGGTCACTTTAGCATTGCAAGTTCTTGAGCATCTTGATTTTGAAATTCAGTAAAGTGAGATGATGCCTTAGCCAGTTAAATGCTACTCCTTCCAAACCTCACGTACACTCAGACATATCTGAGCAGAAGCCACATTATCTACGTGAAACAGCTTTGGGTGCTCCCCAGCTATATGCAGATGCCCACCAAATATGAGATTATTTTGCTTTCTCTGACTTGGCTCTTACTAGCTGTCAGCCTCATTCCATCTCTTTTGTAGATGGTTGTGGATTCTGGGGGGCCTATGGCATAATGGTGGGCTTATGAGATTAAAAAGATCTTTTAGGGAAGTTTCTTGATGTGCATTTAATATTTAATTACAACTCTCTTTTATACACGTGTGTCTGTGGATTTCCACATCTAAAGTGCACAGATTAACACATTCCCATAGCAGAGTGAACCTCCCTTCCGTCATGTCTATAGGTATTTCTCCTTCCTATGGGCAGCTGGAAAGTAATTCAACTGGGAAACATGTGGTAAACCAGGACAATGGTGTTTCCCCCGCTTTCTGTGATGAGGGACCAGGACATTGGTTACCTTTATAAAAGTCTCCTGACACGTCCTCGTGATGTCTGTTTCTGGGATCATAGAGGCTTCCTCTTCCTTGGTTGGTCTTGTTGGTAGGTACTATCCAGTTGGTCTGCTTCAAAGCAACCGCAATGTACAGGACAAGGAAAGGCTTGGCAATCCTGGGCCACCCTCATATCTTTTTGATGTTTGAACCCATCTTTGAAGACCCCGTGGCCATGCATCGTGCCAAAGACCTGGCTCTTTGTCACTGGCCTTCCCCTTTAATCTGACCAGAAGTGTTCGTCATCTGGCCCTCTCTCTGGCAAGGTTCTGCATTGGTTTACTAGTCCTTCACTACCTGACAGTGTTTCCATGATTAGCATAAGGTTTTCAGTGGTGTATTTCGTCATCCTCAGTGTGTCCTTCGTCTAGACACCCTGCTGCGAGCTTTGATCTTTACATGACATTGCTGGCATTGGAAATAGCAGTGACCTGCACTCTGACTTTCCCTTCTGTACCTAACTACAAATGGACAGATTTTAAACAGGTCACAGTTTATCACCGACCCATGTACCACCCTTGAAGCAGCATTGGGGTAGATAATAAATCACGAGTAGTCCTGCACAAGGAGATGGAGCCCTCGTGTCTGAGTGGTTACAAACACCAGCCGCTCCAGGCGCACAAAAGGCGCTTTCAATTCCAGTAAAGAGTTAACAACCTCAGAAACCCAGATGGGCAGTTCTTTCCGCCTGCAGCCACCCACACTGCATGTCTTTGTTGAGATGGAGGAGGACATTTTGGATTGGTGTGGGACATATGGCCTAATGTTGGACTTGTACACTTGGGCTGTACTGGTTTGGGATTTTTTCTCCATGTGCATTTACCCTTTATCTAAAGCTCTCTTTTATACATTTCAGTTTCTGTGGATTTATTTCTCTAATGTACCCAGACCAACACAAGTAATATAAGAAGAGGCAGGACAAAAGTAAGCACCCGTTTCCGTTTGGGAAAGACACTAAACAGTGAAAAGCTATTTTCCAACAAGCCATCTCTGGGTGGCACAAACAGTTAAGTGCTCAATTCATAACTTAAACGATCATCTGAACCCATATCGTGGTACCTCAGAAGGCAGACCTGGTGGTTTGCTTTTGAACCCTCACAGAGCCTTGCAGCCCCCATCTAACAAGGTTCTGTTTGGCTCTGCACACCAGGTTTCAATGACTTGGAATCTACCCCACAGTAACTGTTTGGATGCAAGTATGCTCAATCCTGAGTTATGACCGGCCCCATCATGACGATTCTGACATGAGGCAGTTCTGACCGAAGTCAAATACCTCATGATACTAGCTTTTCTTTTCTTATTTTTTTCCACAGGTAGTTAAAAGACTTTATTAGGAAAGCTTTGAAGTCAAAAGTAACACTCTTGATAGAATTTTCTTTCATCCTTTAAGTCGGCTCTGCAAATATATAATCAGTGATTTAGCTGTAAGATCAAAGATACGTTAATTTATTTAAGATAAAATATATTTTAGTTCTTAAAATTTATTCCATAAAGTAAATATTTCCCTATAAATTCCCTAATTATACAAAAGAGGTAAAAAATAAACACAAAATATAAAATTCCCAACAAAACAGTAACTGAACATCTTTTTAAAAATTGTAAAAAACTAACAAGAGAAACTAATATGTGTGTTTGTTGATATTTAAAAAAGTGAAAAATCTCTGGTTGGGAAACCCACCCCCTAGCTTTACATATCTCACCTTCATCAGTCTGTGGGGCTTGAATACTTTGGATATAAACTTACAGCTACAATGGCATTAGATGTGTGTGGTATAGCATGGGTGCATGCTACTTATGATAAACTTTCTAAAAACAGACAGTGAAGCAGATGGTCATAATGCAGCTCATCATAAGTATAATACAGCACAAATCAGAGATTGTGTTTACTGGGTCTTTGAACTGATATGAGCCAATTGAGATGTGGGATGATGAACTGAATGTGAAATTGACCTGTTTTTTAAAAGCTTGAATGATCTGGGAGGCTACATGGAAAGGGAAAAAGTATTGTTTCAATCCTTGGAATAGTGATTTGGGGACCTTTCAGGAACCTGTTTCATGATGCCAATTTACTTCGAACACTGTGGATAGTGACACACATTCAATGAAGCAAGTGCTTGACTGCCAACTGTGAGCCGGCTCTATGACTGCCTACTCAGCGTATCCAGACATTTCCTTGTAAACAGGCATTATATTTTTTAAGCCAAATAAGTTTCTAATGGCTAATTTATTCAGTTTCCATAAAACACATTATTTAATAACACTTTTTTAATCTCCACAAATGAAAATGTGGTTCTAAAGTATAATCACCAAGGTTATTGGGTAAAATGGACTGCACGACACAGGGTACTAGGAACTTCAGAAGCCTAGGGATTTGGGCGGAAACACTGATTGAGGCACACTAAGACACCGCTTGACGTGGAATAGCCCTCATGGGGTCCTACGACGTGTGATATCTATGCAGTGAGCCCCCCTACTCAGTCACAATCTCCGACTCCTCAGAACTGTTTTGGAGTCAGGGGAGACTGCATATAAAGTCCCCAGAAAGGATCAGTGTCTAGGCTGGAGTCTGAATGCATCAATATATTAAAGATACTTGCTTCTGTTTGCATCACTTTTATCCCTATCATTCTTCTCCTGCAGCCAAAACTCAGTCCCAGGGGGATGGCAAATACAGTAACCAGACTGTTCTGTCTGACTTCTACGTTAGGACACATAGACCATCTGAATAAACCCCTTGATTCTGTGTCCCTCTCCTTCCCATAGACAAAACTGCAGCCAGCACCAGACCTTAAACCTGCAGACTAAAGTTTTGTCAAAAGTCTAGAAAGAGCAGTCAATACCCTGAAAACCTAGCCTGCAGAAGAGAAGACACAGAATCAAAAGCTACAACTGAAAAAAAAAAAAAAAAGCTCCAGGTGGGTGTCATTCAGAAAACCGATTCCAATGAAACAATTGAGCTACTCACAGTAAAAATTGTTTTACTTCCATACTATTGTAATTCAAACAGTTTCCCATATCTCACCTCCAAATATAACTCCAGCAGATTCAAGTTTATTAAGGAAGTGGCAATTATTCTGGTGTTTCCCCTGCACAGATTATGGAGCTTCAAACAGTTTTACTATTCTCAGCTCAGGCCTTAGATTTTCAACTATTTGAATGTGAAGGAAATCTTAACATGCCGCGTTTCAAAGGGTGACTTCAGTGTTGCCTCACCCAGATTTACGTTTTTCATTTCTAGAGTGCCTCAACGTGAGTTTTTTTTTTTGTGGGGGGGGCGTTAAGGAGCATTATCATTTTCCATCATCAGTTGTTGATGGGAAATTTTACATCCTGCAGGTTCCCATATACAATAATTACATTAAACAATGGAGCTTTCTGTATCTTCCTGTTTTTCACAACATGTTATGCTCACTCATATTGTTAGCTTATCACGCCAAATGTCCAAGATGCACAGGTGTTGTTAATTGAAGGGCGGAATGATTCATTCATTGGTCACTTTAGCATTGCAAGTTCTTGAGCATCTTGATTTTGAAATTCAGTAAAGTGAGATGATGCCTTAGCCAGTTAAATGCTACTCCTTCCAAACCTTACGTACACTCAGACATATCTGAGCAGAAGCCACATTATCTACGTGAAACAGCTTTGGGTGCTCCCCAGCTATATGCAGATGCCCACCAAATATGAGATTATTTTGCTTTCTCTGACTTGGCTCTTACTAGCAGTCAGCCTCATTCCATCTCTTTTGTAGATGGTTGTGGATTCTGGGGGGCCTATGGCATAATGGTGGGCTTATGAGATTAAAAAGATCTTTGAGGGAAGTTTCTTATGTGCATTTAATATTTAATTTCAACTCTCTTTTATACACGTGTGTCTGTGGATTTCCACATCTAAAGTGCACAGATTAACACATTCCCATAGCAGAGTGAACCTCCCTTCCGTCATGTCTATAGGTTTTTCTCCTTCCTATGGGCAGCTGGACAGTAATTCAACTGGGAAACATCTGGTAAACCAGGTCAATGGTGTTTCCCCAGCTTTCTGTGATGAGGGACCAGGACATTGGTTACCTTTGTAAAAGTCTCCTGACACGTCCTCGTGATGTCTGTTTCTGGGATCATAGAGGCTTCCTCTTCCTTGGTTGGTCTGGTTGGTAGGTACTATCCAGTTGGTCTGCTTCAAAGCAACCGCAACGTACAGGACAAGGAAAGGCTTGCCAATCCTGGGCCACCCTCATATCTTTTTGATGTTTGAACCCATCTTTGAAGCCCCCGTGGCCATGCATCGTGCAAAAGACCTGGCTCTTTGTCACTGGCCCTCCCCTTTATTCTGACCAGAAGTGTTCGTCATCTGGCCCTCTCTCTGGCAAGGTTCTGCCTTGGTTTACTAGTCCTTCACTACCTGACAGTGTTTCCATGATTAGCATAAGGTTTTCAGTGGTGTATTTCGTCATCCTCAGTGTGTCCTTCGTCTAGACACCCTGCTGCGCGCTTTGCCCTTTACATGACATTGCTGGCATTGGAAATAGCAGTGACCTGCACTCTGACTTTCCCTTCTGTACCTAGCTACAAATGGACAGATTTTTAACAGGTCACAGTTTATCACCGACCCATGTACCACCCTTGAAGCAGCATTGGGGTAGATAATAAATCACGAGTAGTCCTGCACAAGGAGATGGAGCCCTCATGTCTGAGTGGTTACAAACACCAGCCGCCCCAGGCGCACAAAAGGCGCTTTCAATTCCAGTAAAGAGTTAACAACCTCAGAAACCCAGATGGGCAGTTCTTTCCACCTGCAGCCACCCACACTGCATGTCTTTGTTGAGATGGAGGAGGACATTGTGGATTGGTGTGGGACATATGGGCTAATGTTGGACTTGTACACTTGGGCTGCACTGGTTTGGGATTTTTTCTCCATGTGCATTTACCCTTTATCTAAAGCTCCCTTTTATACATTTCAGTTTCTGTGGATTTATTTCTCTAATGTACTCAGACTAACACAAGTAATATAAGAAGAGGCAGGACACAAGTAAGCACCCGTTTCCTTTTGGGAAAGACACTAAACAGTGAAAAGCTATTTTCCAACAAGCCATCTCTGGGTGGCACAAACAGTTAAGTGCTCAATTCATAACTTAAACGATCATCTGAACCCATATCGTGGTACCTCAGAAGGCAGACCTGGTGGTTTGCTTTTGAACCCTCACAGAGCCTTGCAGCCCCTATCTAACAAGGTTCAGTTTGGCTCTGCACACCAGGTTTCAATGACTTCGAATCTACCCCACAGTAACTGTTTGGATGCAAGTATACTCAGTCCTGAGTTATGACCGGCCCCATCCTGACGATTCTGTCATGAGGCAGTTCTGACCGAAGTCAAATACCTCATGATACTAGCTTTTCTATTCTTATTTTTTTCCACAGGTAGTTAAAAGACTTTATTTGGAAGGCTTTGAAGTCAAAAGTAACACTCTTGATAGAATTTTCTTTCATCCTTTAAGTCGGCTCTGCAAATATATAATCAGTGAATTAGCTGTAAGATCAAAGATACGTTAATTTATTTAAGATAAAATATATATTAGTTCTTAAAATTTATTCTATAAAGTACATATTTCCCTATAAATTCCCTACTTATACAAAAGAGGTAAAAAATAAATTCAAAATATAAAATCCCCAACAAAACAGTAACTGAACATCTTTTTAAAAATTGTAAAAACCTGGCAGGGGAGACACCATGATCAAGAAGGTGGTTTTCCCAGGGCGAGGCTTATCCATTGCACTCCGGATGTGCTGAACCCTGCGATTTCCCCAAATGTGGGAAACTCGACTGCATATTTGTGGTAGTGGGGGACTACGTTCGAGCTCTCCCCTGATTAAAAAAAAATTGTAAAAAACTAACAAGAGAAACTAATGTGTGTTTGTTAATATTTATAAAAGTGAAAAATCTCTGGATGGGGGAATCCCACCCCCTAGCTTTACATATCTCACCTTCATCAGACTGTGGGGCTTGAATACTTTGGATATAAACTTACAGCTACAATGGCATTAGATGTGTGTGGTATAGCATGGGTGCATGCTACTTATGATAAACTTTCTAAAAACAGAAAGTGAAGCAGATGGTCATAATGCAGCTCATCATAAGTATAATACAGCACAACTCAGAGATTGTGTTTACTGGGTCTTTGAACTGATATGAGCCAATTGAGATGTGGGATGATGAACTGAATGTGAAATTGACCTGTTTTTTAAAAGCTTGAATGATCTGGAAGGCTAAATGGAATGGGAAAAAGTATGGTTTCAATCCTTGGAATAGTGATTTGGGGACCTTTCAGGAACCTGATTCATGATGCCAATTTACTTCCAACACTGTGGATAGTGACACACATTCAATGAAGCAAGTGCTTGACTGCCAACTTTGAGCCGGCTCTATGACTGCCTACTCAGCCTATCCAGATATTTCCTTGTAAACTGGCATTATATTTTTTTAGCCAAATAAGTTTCTAATGGCTAATTTATTCAGTTTCCATAAAACACATTATTTAATAACACTTTTTTAATCTCCACAAATGAAAATGTGGTTCTAAAGTATAATCACCAAGGTTATTGGGTAAAAGGGACTGCAGGACACAAGGTACTAGGAACTTCAGAAACCTAGGGATTTGGGCAGAAACACTGATTGAGGCACACTAAGACACCGCTTGACATGGAATAGCCCTCATGTGGTCCTACGACGTGTGATATCTAGGCAGTGAGCCCTCCTACTCAGTCACAATCTCCTACTCCTCAGAACTGTTTTGGAGTCAGGGGAGACTGCATATAAAGTCCCCAGAAAGGATCAGTGTCTAGGCTGGAGTCTGAACGCATCAATATATTAAAGATACTTGCTTCTGTTTGCATCACTTTTATCCCTATCATTCTTCTCCTGCAGCCAAAACTCAGTCCCAGGGGGATGGCAACTACAGTAACCAGACTGTTCTGTCTGACTTCTACGTTAGGACACATAAACCATCTGAATAAACCCTTTGATTCTGTGTCCCTCTCCTTCCCATAGACAAAACTGCAGCCAGCACCAGACCTTAAACCTGCAGACTAAAGGTTTGTCAAAAGTCTAGAAAGAGCAGTCAATACCCTGAAAACCTAGCCTGCAGAAGAGAAGACACAGAATCAAAAGCTACAACTGAAAAAAAAAAAAAAAGCTCCAGGTGGGTGTCATTCAGACAACCGATTCCAATGAAAACACTTGAGCTACTCACAGTGAAAATTGTTTTACTTCCATACTATTGTAACTCAAACAGTTTCCCATATCTCACCCCCAAATATAACTCCAGCAGATTCAAGTTTATTAAGGAAGAGGCAATTATTCTGGTGTTTCCCCTGCACCGATTATGGAGCCTCAAACAGTTTTACTATTCTCAGGTCATGCCTTAGATTTTCAACTATTTGAATGTGAAGGAAATCTTAACATGCCGCGTTTCAAAGGGTGACTTCAGTGTTGCCTCACCCAGATTTACGTTTTTCATTTCTAGAGTGCCTCAACATGAGTTTTTTTTGGGGGGTGTGGGGGAGGGTTAAGGAGCATTATCATTTTCCAACATCAGTTGTTGATGGGAAATTTTACATCCTGCAGGTTCCCGTATACAATAATTACATTAAACAATGGAGTTTTCTGTATCTTCCTGTTTTTCACATCAGGTTATGCTCACTCATATTGTTAGCTTATCACGCCAAATTTCCAAGAGGCACAGGTGTTGTTAATTGAAGGGCGGAATGATTCATTCATTGGTCACTTTAGCATTGCAAGTTCTTGAGCATCTTGATTTTGAAATTCAGTAAAGTGAGATGATGCCTTAGCCAGTTAAATGCTACTCCTTCCAAACCTCACGTACACTCAGACATATCTGAGCAGAAGCCACATTATCTACGTGAAACAGCTTTGGGTGCTCCCCAGCTATATGCAGATGCCCACCAAATATGAGATTATTTTGCTTTCTCTGATTTGGCTCTTACTAGCAGTCAGCCTCATTCCATCTCTTTTGTAGATGGTTGTGGATTCTGGGGGGCCTATGGCATAATGGTGGGCTTATGAGATTAAAAAGATCTTTGAGGGAAGTTTCTTATGTGCATTTAATATTTAATTACAACTCTCTTTTATACACGTGTGTCTGTGGATTTCCACATCTAAAGTGCACAGATTAACACATTCCCATAGCAGAGTGAACCTCCCTTCCGTCATGTCTATAGGTATTTCTCCTTCCTATGGGCAGCTGGACAGTAATTCAACTGGGAAACATCTGGTAAACCAGGACAATGGTGTTTCCCCAGCTTTCTGTGATGAGGGACCAGGACATTGGTTACCTTTGTAAAAGTCTCCTGACACGTCCTCGTGATGTCTGTTTCTGGGATCATAGAGGCTTCCTCTTCCTTGGTTGGTCTTGTTGGTAGGTACTATCCAGTTGGTCTGCTTCAAAGCAACCGCAATGTACAGGACAAGGAAAGGCTTGCCAATCCTGGGCCACCCTCATATCTTTTTGAGGTTTGAACCCATCTTTGAAGCCCCCGTGGCCATGCATCGTGCAAAAGACCTGGCTCTTTGTCACTGGCCCTCCCCTTTAGTCTGACCAGAAGTGTTCGTCATCTGGCCCTCTCTCTGGCAAGGTTCTGCCTTGGTTTACTAGTCCTTCACTACCTGACAGTGTTTCCATGATTAGCATAAGGTTTTCAGTGGTGTATTTCGTCATCCTCAGTGTGTCCTTCGTCTAGACACCCTGCTGCACGCTTTGCCCTTTACATGACATTGCTGGCATTGGAAATAGCAGTGACCTGCACTCTGACTTTCCCTTCTGTACCTAGCTACAAATGGACAGATTTTTAACAGGTCACAGTTTATCACCGACCCATGTACCACCCTTGAAGCAGCATTGGGGTAGATAATAAATCACGAGTAGTCCTGCACAAGGAGATGGAGCCCTCATGTCTGAGTGGTTACAAACACCAGCCGCCCCAGGCGCACAAAAGGCGCTTTCAATTCCAGTAAAGAGTTAACAACCTCAGAAACCCAGATGGGCAGTTCTTTCCACCTGCAGCCACCCACACTGCATGTCTTTGTTGAGATGGAGGAGGACATTGTGGATTGGTGTGGGACATATGGGCTAATGTTGGACTTGTACACTTGGGCTGCACTGGTTTGGGATTTTTTCTCCATGTGCATTTACCCTTTATCTAAAGCTCCCTTTTATACATTCCAGTTTCTGTGGATTTATTTCTCTAATGTACTCAGACTAACACAAGTAATATAAGAAGAGGCAGGACAAAAGTAAGCACCCGTTTCCTTTTGGGAAAGACACTAAACAGTGAAAAGCTATTTTCCAACAAGCCATCTCTGGGTGGCACAAACAGTTAAGTGCTCAATTCATAACTTAAACGATCATCTGAACCCATATCGTGGTACCTCAGAAGGCAGACCTGGTGGTTTGCTTTTGAACCCTCACAGAGCCTTGCAGCCCCTATCTAACAAGGTTCAGTTTGGCTCTGCACACCAGGTTTCAATGACTTCGAATCTACCCCACAGTAACTGTTTGGATGCAAGTATACTCAGTCCTGAGTTATGACCGGCCCCATCCTGACGATTCTGTCATGAGGCAGTTCTGACCGAAGTCAAATACCTCATGATACTAGCTTTTCTATTCTTATTTTTTTCCACAGGTAGTTAAAAGACTTTATTCGGAAGGCTTTGAAGTCAAAAGTAACACTCTTGATAGAATTTTCTTTCATCCTTTAAGTCGGCTCTGCAAATATATAATCAGTGAATTAGCTGTAAGATCAAAGATACGTTAATTTATTTAAGATAAAATATATTTTAGTTCTTAAAATTTATTCTATAAAGTACATATTTCCCTATAAATTCCCTACTTATACAAAAGAGGTAAAAAATAAATTCAAAATATAAAATCCCCAACAAAACAGTAACTGAACATCTTTTTAAAAATTGTAAAAACTTGGCAGGGGAGACACCATGATCAAGAAGGTGGTTTTCCCAGGGCGAGGCTTATCCATTGCACTCCGGATGTGCTGAACCCTGCGATTTCCCCAAATGTGGGAAACTCGACTGCATATTTGTGGTAGTGGGGGACTACGTTCGAGCTCTCCCCTGATTAAAAAAAATTGTAAAAAACTAACAAGAGAAACTAATGTGTGTGTTTGTTAATATTTATAAAAGTGAAAAATCTCTGCATGGGGGAATCCCACCCCCTAGCTTTACATATCTCACCTTCATCAGACTGTGGGGCTTGAATACTTTGGATATAAACTTACAGCTACAATGGCATTAGATGTGTGTGGTATAGCATGGGTGCATGCTACTTATGATAAACTTTCTAAAAACAGAAAGTGAAGCAGATGGTCATAATGCAGCTCATCATAAGTATAATACAGCACAACTCAGAGATTGTGTTTACTGGGTCTTTGAACTGATATGAGCCAATTGAGATGTGGGATGATGAACTGAATGTGAAATTGACCTGTTTTTTAAAAGCTTGAATGATCTGGAAGGCTAAATGGAATGGGAAAAAGTATGGTTTCAATCCTTGGAATAGTGATTTGGGGACCTTTCAGGAACCTGATTCATGATGCCAATTTACTTCCAACACTGTGGATAGTGACACACATTCAATGAAGCAAGTGCTTGACTGCCAACTTTGAGCCGGCTCTATGACTGCCTACTCAGCCTATCCAGACATTTCCTTGTAAACTGGCATTATATTTTTTTAGCCAAATAAGTTTCTAATGGCTAATTTATTCAGTTTCCATAAAACACATTATTTAATAACACTTTTTTAATCTCCACAAATGAAAATGTGGTTCTAAAGTATAATCACCAAGGTTATTGGGTAAAAGGGACTGCAGGACACAAGGTACTAGGAACTTCAGAAACCTAGGGATTTGGGCAGAAACACTGATTGAGGCACACTAAGACACCGCTTGACATGGAATAGCCCTCATGTGGTCCTACGACGTGTGATATCTAGGCAGTGAGCCCTCCTACTCAGTCACAATCTCCTACTCCTCAGAACTGTTTTGGAGTCAGGGGAGACTGCATATAAAGTCCCCAGAAAGGATCAGTGTCTAGGCTGGAGTCTGAACGCATCAATATATTAAAGATACTTGCTTCTGTTTGCATCACTTTTATCCCTATCATTCTTCTCCTGCAGCCAAAACTCAGTCCCAGGGGGATGGCAACTACAGTAACCAGACTGTTCTGTCTGACTTCTACGTTAGGACACATAGACCATCTGAATAAACCCTTTGATTCTGTGTCCCTCTCCTTCCCATAGACAAAACTGCAGCCAGCACCTGACCTTAAACCTGCAGACTAAAGGTTTGTCAAAAGTCTAGAAAGAGCAGTCAATACACTGAAAACCTAGCCTGCAGAAGAGAAGACACAGAATCAAAAGCTACAACTGAAAAAAAAAAAAAAAAAGCTCCAGGTGGGTGTCATTCAGACAACCGATTCCAATGAAAACACTTGAGCTACTCACAGTGAAAATTGTTTTACTTCCATACTATTGTAACTCAAACAGTTTCCCATAACTCACCTCCAAATATAACTCCAGCAGATTCAAGTTTATTAAGGAAGAGGCAATTATTCTGGTGTTTCCCCTGCACCGATTATGGAGCCTCAAACAGTTTTACTATTCTCAGGTCATGCCTTAGATTTTCAACTATTTGAATGTGAAGGAAATCTTAACATGCCGCGTTTCAAAGGGTGACTTCAGTGTTGCCTCACCCAGATTTACGTTTTTCATTTCTAGAGTGCCTCAACATGAGTTTTTTTTTGGGGGTGTGGGGGAGGGTTAAGGAGCATTATCATTTTCCAACATCAGTTGTTGATGGGAAATTTTACATCCTGCAGGTTCCCGTATACAATAATTACATTAAACAATGGAGTTTTCTGTATCTTCCTGTTTTTCACATCAGGTTATGCTCACTCATATTGTTAGCTTATCACGCCAAATTTCCAAGAGGCACAGGTGTTGTTAATTGAAGGGCGGAATGATTCATTCATTGGTCACTTTAGCATTGCAAGTTCTTGAGCATCTTGATTTTGAAATTCAGTAAAGTGAGATGATGCCTTAGCCAGTTAAATGCTACTCCTTCCAAACCTCACGTACACTCAGACATATCTGAGCAGAAGCCACATTATCTACGTGAAACAGCTTTGGGTGCTCCCCAGCTATATGCAGATGCCCACCAAATATGAGATTATTTTGCTTTCTCTGACTTGGCTCTTACTAGCAGTCAGCCTCATTCCATCTCTTTTGTAGATGGTTGTGGATTCTGGGGGGCCTATGGCATAATGGTGGGCTTATGAGATTAAAAAGATCTTTGAGGGAAGTTTCTTATGTGCATTTAATATTTAATTACAACTCTCTTTTATACACGTGTGTCTGTGGATTTCCACATCTAAAGTGCACAGATTAACACATTCCCATAGCAGAGTGAACCTCCCTTCCGTCATGTCTATAGGTATTTCTCCTTCCTATGGGCAGCTGGACAGTAATTCAACTGGGAAACATCTGGTAAACCAGGACAATGGTGTTTCCCCAGCTTTCTGTGATGAGGGACCAGGACATTGGTTACCTTTGTAAAAGTCTCCTGACACGTCCTCGTGATGTCTGTTTCTGGGATCATAGAGGCTTCCTCTTCCTTGGTTGGTCTTGTTGGTAGGTACTATCCAGTTGGTCTGCTTCAAAGCAACCGCAATGTACAGGACAAGGAATGGCTTGCCAATCCTGGGCCACCCTCATATCTTTTTGAGGTTTGAACCCATCTTTGAAGCCCCCGTGGCCATGCATCGTGCAAAAGACCTGGCTCTTTGTCACTGGCCCTCCCCTTTAGTCTGACCAGAAGTGTTCGTCATCTGGCCCTCTCTCTGGCAAGGTTCTGCCTTGGTTTACTAGTCATTCACTACCTGACAGTGTTTCCATGATTAGCATAAGGTTTTCAGTGGTGTATTTCGTCATCCTCAGTGTGTCCTTCGTCTAGACACCCTGCTGCACGCTTTGCCCTTTACATGACATTGCTGGCATTGGAAATAGCAGTGACCTGCACTCTGACTTTCCCTTCTGTACCTAGCTACAAATGGACAGATTTTTAACAGGTCACAGTTTATCACCGACCCATGTACCACCCTTGAAGCAGCATTGGGGTAGATAATAAATCACGAGTAGTCCTGCACAAGGAGATGGAGCCCTCATGTCTGAGTGGTTACAAACACCAGCCGCCCCAGGCGCACAAAAGGCGCTTTCAATTCCAGTAAAGAGTTAACAACCTCAGAAACCCAGATGGGCAGTTCTTTCCACCTGCAGCCACCCACACTGCATGTCTTTGTTGAGATGGAGGAGGACATTGTGGATTGGTGTGGGACATATGGGCTAATGTTGGACTTGTACACTTGGGCTGCACTGGTTTGGGATTTTTTCTCCATGTGCATTTACCCTTTATCTAAAGCTCCCTTTTATACATTTCAGTTTCTGTGGATTTATTTCTCTAATGTACTCAGACTAACACAAGTAATATAAGAAGAGGCAGGACACAAGTAATCACCCGTTTCCTTTTGGGAAAGACACTAAACAGTGAAAAGCTATTTTCCAACAAGCCATCTCTGGGTGGCACAAACAGTTAAGTGCTCAATTCATAACTTAAACGATCATCTGAACCCATATCGTGGTACCTCAGAAGGCAGACCTGGTGGTTTGCTTTTGAACCCTCACAGAGCCTTGCAGCCCCTATCTAACAAGGTTCAGTTTGGCTCTGCACACCAGGTTTCAATGACTTGGAATCTACCCCACAGTAACTGTTTGGATGCAAGTATACTCAGTCCTGAGTTATGACCTGCCCCATCCTGACGATTCTGTCATGAGGCAGTTCTGACCGAAGTCAAATACCTCATGATACTAGCTTTTCTGTTCTTATTTTTTTCCACAGGTAGTTAAAAGACTTTATTGGGAAAGGTTTGAAGTCAAAAGTAACACTCTTGATAGAATTTTCTTTCATCCTTTAAGTCGGCTCTGCAAATATATAATCAGTGATTTAGCTGTAAGATCAAACATACGTTAATTTATTTAAGATAAAATATATTTTAGTTCTTAAAATTTATTCCATAAAGTACATATTTCCCTATAAATTCCCTACTTATACAAAAGAGGTAAAAAATAAACACAAAATATAAAATCCCCAACAAAACAGCAACTGAACATCTTTTTAAAAATTGTAAAAACCTGGCAGGGGAGACACCATGATCAAGAAGGTGGTTTTCCCAGGGCGAGGCTTATCCATTGCACTCCGGATGTGCTGAACCCTGCGATTTCCCCAAATGTGGGAAACTCGACTGCATATTTGTGGTAGTGGGGGACTACGTTCGAGCTCTCCCCTGATTTAAAAAAAATTGTAAAAAACTAACAAGAGAAACTAATGTGTGTGTTTGTTAATATTTATAAAAGTGAAAAATCTCTGGATGGGGGACTCCCACCCGCTAGCTTCACATATCTCACCTTCATCAGACTGTGGGGCTTGAATATTTTGGATATAAACTTACAGCTACAATGGCATTAGATGTGTGTGGTATAGCATGGGTGCATGCTACTTATGATAAACTTTCTAAAAACAGAAAGTGAAGCAGATGGTCATAATGCAGCTCATCCTAAGTATAATACAGCACAACTCAGAGATTGTGTTTACTGGGTCTTTGAACTGATATGAGCCAATTGAGATGTGGGATGATGAACTGAATGTGAAATTGACCTGTTTTTTAAAAGCTTGAATGATCTGGAAGGCTAAATGGAATGGGAAAAAGTATGGTTTCAATCCTTGGAATAGTGATTTGGGGACCTTTCAGGAACCTGATTCATGATGCCAATTTACTTCCAACACTGTGGATAGTGACACACATTCAATGAAGCAAGTGCTTGACTGCCAACTGAGAGCCGGCTCTATGACTGCCTACTCAGCCTATCCAGACATTTCCTTGTAAACTGGCATTATATTTTTTTAGCCAAATAAGTTTCTAATGGCTAATTTATTCAGTTTCCATAAAACACATTATTTAATAACACTTTTTTAATCTCCACAAATGAAAATGTGGTTCTAAAGTATAATCACCAAGGTTATTGGGTAAAAGGGACTGCAGGACACAAGGTACTAGGAACTTCAGAAACCTAGGGATTTGGGCGGAAACACTGATTGAGGCACACTAAGACACCGCTTGACATGGAATAGCCCTCATGTGGTCCTACGACGTGTGATATCTAGGCAGTGAGCCCTCCTACTCAGTCACAATCTCCTACTCCTCAGAACTGTTTTGGAGTCAGGGGAGACTGCATATAAAGTCCCCAGAAAGGATCAGTGTCTAGGCTGGAGTCTGAACGCATCAATATATTAAAGATACTTGCTTCTGTTTGCATCACTTTTATCCCTATCATTCTTCTCCTGCAGCCAAAACTCAGTCCCAGGGGGATGGCAACTACAGTAACCAGACTGTTCTGTCTGACTTCTACGTTAGGACACATAGACCATCTGAATAAACCCTTTGATTCTGTGTCCCTCCCCTTCCCATAGACAAAACTGCAGCCAGCACCAGTCCTTAAACCTGCAGACTAAAGGTTTGTCAAAAGTCTACAAAGAGCAGTCAATACCCTGAAAACCTAGCCTGCAGAAGAGAAGACACAGAATCAAAAGCTACAACTGAAAAAAAAAAAAAAAAAGCTCCAGGTGGGTGTCATTCAGACAACCGATTCCAATGAAAACACTTGAGCTACTCACAGTGAAAATTGTTTTACTTCCATACTATTGTAACTCAAACAGTTTCCCATATCTCACCTCCAAATATAACTCCAGCAGATTCAAGTTTATTAAGGAAGAGGCAATTATTCTGGTGTTTCCCCTGCACCGATTATGGAGCCTCAAACAGTTTTACTATTCTCAGGTCATGCCTTAGATTTTCAACTATTTGAATGTGAAGGAAATCTTAACATGCCGCGTTTCAAAGGGTGACTTCAGTGTTGCCTCACCCAGATTTACGTTTTTCATTTCTAGAGTGCCTCAACATGAGTTTTTTTTTGGGGGTGTGGGGGAGGGTTAAGGAGCATTATCATTTTCCAACATCAGTTGTTGATGGGAAATTTTACATCCTGCAGGTTCCCGTATACAATAATTACATTAAACAATGGAGTTTTCTGTATCTTCCTGTTTTTCACATCAGGTTATGCTCACTCATATTGTTAGCTTATCACGCCAAATTTCCAAGAGGCACAGGTGTTGTTAATTGAAGGGCGGAATGATTCATTCATTGGTCACTTTAGCATTGCAAGTTCTTGAGCATCTTGATTTTGAAATTCAGTAAAGTGAGATGATGCCTTAGCCAGTTAAATGCTACTCCTTCCAAACCTCACGTACACTCAGACATATCTGAGCAGAAGCCACATTATCTACGTGAAACAGCTTTGGGTGCTCCCCAGCTATATGCAGATGCCCACCAAATATGAGATTATTTTGCTTTCTCTGACTTGGCTCTTACTAGCAGTCAGCCTCATTCCATCTCTTTTGTAGATGGTTGTGGATTCTGGGGGGCCTATGGCATAATGGTGGGCTTATGAGATTAAAAAGATCTTTGAGGGAAGTTTCTTGATGTGCATTTAATATTTAATTACAACTCTCTTTTGTACACGTGTGTCTGTGGATTTCCACATCTAAAGTGCACAGATTAACACATTCCCATAGCAGAGTGAACCTCCCTTCCGTCATGTCTATAGGTATTTCTCCTTCCTATGGGCAGCTGGACAGTAATTCAACTGGGAAACATCTGGTAAACCAGGACAATGGTGTTTCCCCAGCTTTCTGTGATGAGGGACCAGGACATTGGTTACCTTTGTAAAAGTCTCCTGACACGTCCTCGTGATGTCTGTTTCTGGGATCATAGAGGCTTCCTCTTCCTTGGTTGGTCTTGTTGGTAGGTACTATCCAGTTGGTCTGCTTCAAAGCAACCGCAATGTACAGGACAAGGAAAGGCTTGCCAATCCTGGGCCACCCTCATATCTTTTTGATGTTTGAACCCATCTTTGAAGCCCCCGTGGCCATGCATCGTGCAAAAGACCTGGCTCTTTGTCACTGGCCCTCCCCTTTAGTCTGACCAGAAGTGTTCGTCATCTGGCCCTCTCTCTGGCAAGGTTCTGCCTTGGTTTACTAGTCCTTCACTACCTGACAGTGTTTCCATGATTAGCATAAGGTTTTCAGTGGTGTATTTCGTCATCCTCAGTGTGTCCTTCGTCTAGACACCCTGCTGCGCGCTTTGCCCTTTTCATGACATTGCTGGCATTGGAAATAGCAGTGACCTGCACTCTGACTTTCCCTTCTGTACCTAGCTACAAATGGACAGATTTTTAACAGGTCACAGTTTATCACCGACCCATGTACCACCCTTGAAGCAGCATTGGGGTAGATAATAAATCACGAGTAGTCCTGCACAAGGAGATGGAGCCCTCATGTCTGAGTGGTTACAAACACCAGCCGCCCCAGGCGCACAAAAGGCGCTTTCAATTCCAGTAAAGAGTTAACAACCTCAGAAACCCAGATGGGCAGTTCTTTCCACCTGCAGCCACCCACACTGCATGTCTTTGTTGAGATGGAGGAGGACATTGTGGATTGGTGTGGGACATATGGGCTAATGTTGGACTTGTACACTTGGGCTGCACTGGTTTGGGATTTTTTCTCCATGTGCATTTACCCTTTATCTAAAGCTCCCTTTTATACATTTCAGTTTCTGTGGATTTATTTCTCTAATGTACTCAGACTAACACAAGTAATATAAGAAGAGGCAGGACACAAGTAAGCACCCGTTTCCTTTTGGGAAAGACACTAAACAGTGAAAAGCTATTTTCCAACAAGCCATCTCTGGGTGGCACAAACAGTTAAGTGCTCAATTCATAACTTAAACGATCATCTGAACCCATATCGTGGTACCTCAGAAGGCAGACCTGGTGGTTTGCTTTTGAACCCTCACAGAGCCTTGCAGCCCCTATCTAACAAGGTTCAGTTTGGCTCTGCACACCAGGTTTCAATGACTTCGAATCTACCCCACAGTAACTGTTTGGATGCAAGTATACTCAGTCCTGAGTTATGACCGGCCCCATCCTGACGATTCTGTCATGAGGCAGTTCTGACCGAAGTCAAATACCTCATGATACTAGCTTTTCTATTCTTATTTTTTTCCACAGGTAGTTAAAAGACTTTATTCGGAAGGCTTTGAAGTCAAAAGTAACACTCTTGATAGAATTTTCTTTCATCCTTTAAGTCGGCTCTGCAAATATATAATCAGTGAATTAGCTGTAAAATCAAAGATACGTTAATTTATTTAAGATAAAATATATTTTAGTTCTTAAAATTTATTCTATAAAGTACATATTTCCCTATAAATTCCCTACTTATACAAAAGAGGTAAAAAATAAATTCAAAATATAAAATCCCCAACAAAACAGTAACTGAACATCTTTTTAAAAATTGTAAAAACCTGGCAGGGGAGACACCATGATCAAGAAGGTGGTTTTCCCAGGGCGAGGCTTATCCATTGCACTCCGGATGTGCTGAACCCTGCGATTTCCCCAAATGTGGGAAACTCGACTGCATATTTGTGGTAGTGGGGGACTACGTTCGAGCTCTCCCCTGATTAAAAAAAATTGTAAAAAACTAACAAGAGAAACTAATGTGTGTGTTTGTTAATATTCATAAAAGTGAAAAACCTCTGGATGGGGGAATCCCACCCCCTAGCTTTACATATCTCACCTTCATCAGACTGTGGGGCTTGAATACTTTGGATATAAACTTACAGCTACAATGGCATTAGATGTGTGTGGTATAGCATGGGTGCATGCTACTTATGATAAACTTTCTAAAAACAGAAAGTGAAGCAGATGGTCATAATGCAGCTCATCCTAAGTATAATACAGCACAACTCAGAGATTGTGTTTACTGGGTCTTTGAACTGATATGAGCCAATTGAGATGTGGGATGATGAACTGAATGTGAAATTGACCTGTTTTTTAAAAGCTTGAATGATCTGGAAGGCTAAATGGAATGGGAAAAAGTATGGTTTCAATCCTTGGAATAGTGATTTGGGGACCTTTCAGGAACCTGATTCATGATGCCAATTTACTTCCAACACTGTGGATAGTGACACACATTCAATGAAGCAAGTGCTTGACTGCCAACTTTAAGCCGCTCTATGACTGCCTACTCAGCCTATCCAGACATTTCCTTGTAAACTGGCATTATATTTTTTTAGCCAAATAAGTTTCTAATGGCTAATTTATTCAGTTTCCATAAAACACATTATTTAATAACACTTTTTTAATCTCCACAAATGAAAATGTGGTTCTAAAGTATAATCACCAAGGTTATTGGGTAAAAGGGACTGCAGGACACAAGGTACTAGGAACTTCAGAAACCTAGGGATTTGGGCGGAAACACTGATTGAGGCACACTAAGACACCGCTTGACATGGAATAGCCCTCATGTGGTCCTACGACGTGTGATATCTAGGCAGTGAGCCCTCCTACTCAGTCACAATCTCCTACTCCTCAGAACTGTTTTGGAGTCAGGGGAGACTGCATATAAAGTCCCCAGAAAGGATCAGTGTCTAGGCTGGAGTCTGAACGCATCAATATATTAAAGATACTTGCTTCTGTTTGCATCACTTTTATCCCTATCATTCTTCTCCTGCAGCCAAAACTCAGTCCCAGGGGGATGGCAACTACAGTAACCAGACTGTTCTGTCTGACTTCTACGTTAGGACACATAGACCATCTGAATAAACCCTTTGATTCTGTGTCCCTCCCCTTCCCATAGACAAAACTGCAGCCAGCACCAGTCCTTAAACCTGCAGACTAAAGGTTTGTCAAAAGTCTACAAAGAGCAGTCAATACCCTGAAAACCTAGCCTGCAGAAGAGAAGACACAGAATCAAAAGCTACAACTGAAAAAAAAAAAAAAAAGCTCCAGGTGGGTGTCATTCAGACAACCGATTCCAATGAAAACACTTGAGCTACTCACAGTGAAAATTGTTTTACTTCCATACTATTGTAACTCAAACAGTTTCCCATATCTCACCTCCAAATATAACTCCAGCAGATTCAAGTTTATTAAGGAAGAGGCAATTATTCTGGTGTTTCCCCTGCACCGATTATGGAGCCTCAAACAGTTTTACTATTCTCAGGTCATGCCTTAGATTTTCAACTATTTGAATGTGAAGGAAATCTTAACATGCCGCGTTTCAAAGGGTGACTTCAGTGTTGCCTCACCCAGATTTACGTTTTTCATTTCTAGAGTGCCTCAACATGAGTTTTTTTTTGGGGGTGTGGGGGAGGGTTAAGGAGCATTATCATTTTCCAACATCAGTTGTTGATGGGAAATTTTACATCCTGCAGGTTCCCGTATACAATAATTACATTAAACAATGGAGTTTTCTGTATCTTCCTGTTTTTCACATCAGGTTATGCTCACTCATATTGTTAGCTTATCACGCCAAATTTCCAAGAGGCACAGGTGTTGTTAATTGAAGGGCGGAATGATTCATTCATTGGTCACTTTAGCATTGCAAGTTCTTGAGCATCTTGATTTTGAAATTCAGTAAAGTGAGATGATGCCTTAGCCAGTTAAATGCTACTCCTTCCAAACCTCACGTACACTCAGACATATCTGAGCAGAAGCCACATTATCTACGTGAAACAGCTTTGGGTGCTCCCCAGCTATATGCAGATGCCCACCAAATATGAGATTATTTTGCTTTCTCTGACTTGGCTCTTACTAGCAGTCAGCCTCATTCCATCTCTTTTGTAGATGGTTGTGGATTCTGGGGGGCCTATGGCATAATGGTGGGCTTATGAGATTAAAAAGATCTTTGAGGGAAGTTTCTTGATGTGCATTTAATATTTAATTACAACTCTCTTTTGTACACGTGTGTCTGTGGATTTCCACATCTAAAGTGCACAGATTAACACATTCCCATAGCAGAGTGAACCTCCCTTCCGTCATGTCTATAGGTATTTCTCCTTCCTATGGGCAGCTGGACAGTAATTCAACTGGGAAACATCTGGTAAACCAGGACAATGGTGTTTCCCCAGCTTTCTGTGATGAGGGACCAGGACATTGGTTACCTTTGTAAAAGTCTCCTGACACGTCCTCGTGATGTCTGTTTCTGGGATCATAGAGGCTTCCTCTTCCTTGGTTGGTCTTGTTGGTAGGTACTATCCAGTTGGTCTGCTTCAAAGCAACCGCAATGTACAGGACAAGGAAAGGCTTGCCAATCCTGGGCCACCCTCATATCTTTTTGATGTTTGAACCCATCTTTGAAGCCCCCGTGGCCATGCATCGTGCAAAAGACCTGGCTCTTTGTCACTGGCCCTCCCCTTTAGTCTGACCAGAAGTGTTCGTCATCTGGCCCTCTCTCTGGCAAGGTTCTGCCTTGGTTTACTAGTCCTTCACTACCTGACAGTGTTTCCATGATTAGCATAAGGTTTTCAGTGGTGTATTTCGTCATCCTCAGTGTGTCCTTCGTCTAGACACCCTGCTGCGCGCTTTGCCCTTTTCATGACATTGCTGGCATTGGAAATAGCAGTGACCTGCACTCTGACTTTCCCTTCTGTACCTAGCTACAAATGGACAGATTTTTAACAGGTCACAGTTTATCACCGACCCATGTACCACCCTTGAAGCAGCATTGGGGTAGATAATAAATCACGAGTAGTCCTGCACAAGGAGATGGAGCCCTCATGTCTGAGTGGTTACAAACACCAGCCGCCCCAGGCGCACAAAAGGCGCTTTCAATTCCAGTAAAGAGTTAACAACCTCAGAAACCCAGATGGGCAGTTCTTTCCACCTGCAGCCACCCACACTGCATGTCTTTGTTGAGATGGAGGAGGACATTGTGGATTGGTGTGGGACATATGGGCTAATGTTGGACTTGTACACTTGGGCTGCACTGGTTTGGGATTTTTTCTCCATGTGCATTTACCCTTTATCTAAAGCTCCCTTTTATACATTTCAGTTTCTGTGGATTTATTTCTCTAATGTACTCAGACTAACACAAGTAATATAAGAAGAGGCAGGACACAAGTAAGCACCCGTTTCCTTTTGGGAAAGACACTAAACAGTGAAAAGCTATTTTCCAACAAGCCATCTCTGGGTGGCACAAACAGTTAAGTGCTCAATTCATAACTTAAACGATCATCTGAACCCATATCGTGGTACCTCAGAAGGCAGACCTGGTGGTTTGCTTTTGAACCCTCACAGAGCCTTGCAGCCCCTATCTAACAAGGTTCAGTTTGGCTCTGCACACCAGGTTTCAATGACTTCGAATCTACCCCACAGTAACTGTTTGGATGCAAGTATACTCAGTCCTGAGTTATGACCGGCCCCATCCTGACGATTCTGTCATGAGGCAGTTCTGACCGAAGTCAAATACCTCATGATACTAGCTTTTCTATTCTTATTTTTTTCCACAGGTAGTTAAAAGACTTTATTCGGAAGGCTTTGAAGTCAAAAGTAACACTCTTGATAGAATTTTCTTTCATCCTTTAAGTCGGCTCTGCAAATATATAATCAGTGAATTAGCTGTAAAATCAAAGATACGTTAATTTATTTAAGATAAAATATATTTTAGTTCTTAAAATTTATTCTATAAAGTACATATTTCCCTATAAATTCCCTACTTATACAAAAGAGGTAAAAAATAAATTCAAAATATAAAATCCCCAACAAAACAGTAACTGAACATCTTTTTAAAAATTGTAAAAACCTGGCAGGGGAGACACCATGATCAAGAAGGTGGTTTTCCCAGGGCGAGGCTTATCCATTGCACTCCGGATGTGCTGAACCCTGCGATTTCCCCAAATGTGGGAAACTCGACTGCATATTTGTGGTAGTGGGGGACTACGTTCGAGCTCTCCCCTGATTAAAAAAAATTGTAAAAAACTAACAAGAGAAACTAATGTGTGTGTTTGTTAATATTCATAAAAGTGAAAAACCTCTGGATGGGGGAATCCCACCCCCTAGCTTTACATATCTCACCTTCATCAGACTGTGGGGCTTGAATACTTTGGATATAAACTTACAGCTACAATGGCATTAGATGTGTGTGGTATAGCATGGGTGCATGCTACTTATGATAAACTTTCTAAAAACAGAAAGTGAAGCAGATGGTCATAATGCAGCTCATCCTAAGTATAATACAGCACAACTCAGAGATTGTGTTTACTGGGTCTTTGAACTGATATGAGCCAATTGAGATGTGGGATGATGAACTGAATGTGAAATTGACCTGTTTTTTAAAAGCTTGAATGATCTGGAAGGCTAAATGGAATGGGAAAAAGTATGGTTTCAATCCTTGGAATAGTGATTTGGGGACCTTTCAGGAACCTGATTCATGATGCCAATTTACTTCCAACACTGTGGATAGTGACACACATTCAATGAAGCAAGTGCTTGACTGCCAACTTTAAGCCGCTCTATGACTGCCTACTCAGCCTATCCAGACATTTCCTTGTAAACTGGCATTATATTTTTTTAGCCAAATAAGTTTCTAATGGCTAATTTATTCAGTTTCCATAAAACACATTATTTAATAACACTTTTTTAATCTCCACAAATGAAAATGTGGTTCTAAAGTATAATCACCAAGGTTATTGGGTAAAAGGGACTGCAGGACACAAGGTACTAGGAACTTCAGAAACCTAGGGATTTGGGCGGAAACACTGATTGAGGCACACTAAGACACCGCTTGACATGGAATAGCCCTCATGTGGTCCTACGACGTGTGATATCTAGGCAGTGAGCCCTCCTACTCAGTCACAATCTCCTACTCCTCAGAACTGTTTTGGAGTCAGGGGAGACTGCATATAAAGTCCCCAGAAAGGATCAGTGTCTAGGCTGGAGTCTGAACGCATCAATATATTAAAGATACTTGCTTCTGTTTGCATCACTTTTATCCCCATCATTCTTCTCCTGCAGCCAAAACTCAGTCCCAGGGGGATGGCAACTACAGTAACCAGACTGTTCTGTCTGACTTCTACGTTAGGACACATAGACCATCTGAATAAACCCTTTGATTCTGTGTCCCTCTCCTTCCCATAGACAAAACTGCAGCCAGCACCAGACCTTAAACCTGCAGACTAAAGGTTTGTCAAAAGTCTAGAAAGAGCAGTCAATACCCTGAAAACCTAGCCTGCAGAAGAGAAGACACAGAATCAAAAGCTACAACTGAAAAAAAAAAAAAAAAGCTCCAGGTGGGTGTCATTCAGACAACCGATTCCAATGAAAACACTTGAGCTACTCACAGTGAAAATTGTTTTACTTCCATACTATTGTAACTCAAACAGTTTCCCATATCTCACCTCCAAATATAACTCCAGCAGATTCAAGTTTATTAAGGAAGAGGTAATTATTCTGGTGTTTCCCCTGCACCGATTATGGAGCCTCAAACAGTTTTACTATTCTCAGATCATGCCTTAGATTTTCAACTATTTGAATGTGAAGGAAATCTTAACATGCCGCGTTTCAAAGGGTGACTTCAGTGTTGCCTCACCCAGATTTACGTTTTTCATTTCTAGAGTGCCTCAACATGAGTTTTTTTTGGGGGGTGTGGGGGAGGGTTAAGGAGCATTATCATTTTCCAACATCAGTTGTTGATGGGAAATTTTACATCCTGCAGGTCCCCGTATACAATAATTACATTAAACAATGGAGCTTTCTGTATCTTCCTGTTTTTCACAACAGGTTATGCTCACTCATATTGTTAGCTTATCACGCCAAATGTCCAAGATGCACAGGTGGTGTTAATTGAAGGGCGGAATGATTCATTCATTGGTCACTTTAGCATTGCAAGTTCTTGAGCATCTTGATTTTGAAATTCAGTAAAGTGAGATGATGCCTTAGCCAGTTAAATGCTACTCCTTCCAAACCTCACGTACACTCAGACATATCTGAGCAGAAGCCACATTATCTACGTGAAACAGCTTTGGGTGCTCCACAGCTATATGCAGATGCCCACCAAATATGAGATTATTTTGCTTTCTCTGACTTGGCTCTTACTAGCTGTCAGCCTCATTCCATCTCTTTTGTAGATGGTTGTGGATTCTGGGGGGCCTATGGCATAATGGTGGGCTTATGAGATTAAAAAGATCTTTTAGGGAAGTTTCTTGATGTGCATTTAATATTTAATTACAACTCTCTTTTATACACGTGTGTCTGTGGATTTCCACATCTAAAGTGCACAGATTAACACATTCCCATAGCAGAGTGAACCTCCCTTCCGTCATGTCTATAGGTATTTCTCCTTCCTATGGGCAGCTGGAAAGTAATTCAACTGGGAAACATGTGGTAAACCAGGACAATGGTGTTTCCCCCGCTTTCTGTGATGAGGGACCAGGACATTGGTTACCTTTATAAAAGTCTCCTGACACGTCCTCGTGATGTCTGTTTCTGGGATCATAGAGGCTTCCTCTTCCTTGGTTGGTCTTGTTGGTAGGTACTATCCAGTTGGTCTGCTTCAAAGCAACCGCAATGTACAGGACAAGGAAAGGCTTGGCAATCCTGGGCCACCCTCATATCTTTTTGATGTTTGAACCCATCTTTGAAGACCCCGTGGCCATGCATCGTGCCAAAGACCTGGCTCTTTGTCACTGGCCTTCCCCTTTAATCTGACCAGAAGTGTTCGTCATCTGGCCCTCTCTCTGGCAAGGTTCTGCATTGGTTTACTACTCCTTCACTACCTGACAGTGTTTCCATGATTAGCATAAGGTTTTCAGTGGTGTATTTCGTCATCCTCAGTGTGTCCTTCGTCTAGACACCCTGCTGCGAGCTTTGATCTTTACATGACATTGCTGGCATTGGAAATAGCAGTGACCTGCACTCTGACTTTCCCTTCTGTACCTAACTACAAATGGACAGATTTTAAACAGGTCACAGTTTATCACCGACCCATGTACCACCCTTGAAGCAGCATTGGGGTAGATAATAAATCACGAGTAGTCCTGCACAAGGAGATGGAGCCCTCGTGTCTGAGTGGTTACAAACACCAGCCGCTCCAGGCGCACAAAAGGCGCTTTCAATTCCAGTAAAGAGTTAACAACCTCAGAAACCCAGATGGGCAGTTCTTTCCGCCTGCAGCCACCCACACTGCATGTCTTTGTTGAGATGGAGGAGGACATTTTGGATTGGTGTGGGACATATGGCCTAATGTTGGACTTGTACACTTGGGCTGTACTGGTTTGGGATTTTTTCTCCATGTGCATTTACCCTTTATCTAAAGCTCTCTTTTATACATTTCAGTTTCTGTGGATTTATTTCTCTAATGTACCCAGACCAACACAAGTAATATAAGAAGAGGCAGGACAAAAGTAAGCACCCGTTTCCGTTTGGGAAAGACACTAAACAGTGAAAAGCTATTTTCCAACAAGCCATCTCTGGGTGGCACAAACAGTTAAGTGCTCAATTCATAACTTAAACGATCATCTGAACCCATATCGTGGTACCTCAGAAGGCAGACCTGGTGGTTTGCTTTTGAACCCTCACAGAGCCTTGCAGCCCCCATCTAACAAGGTTCTGTTTGGCTCTGCACACCAGGTTTCAATGACTTGGAATCTACCCCACAGTAACTCTTTGGATGCAAGTATGCTCAATCCTGAGTTATGACCGGCCCCATCATGACGATTCTGACATGAGGCAGTTCTGACCGAAGTCAAATACCTCATGATACTAGCTTTTCTTTTCTTATTTTTTTCCACAGGTAGTTAAAAGACTTTATTAGGAAAGCTTTGAAGTCAAAAGTAACACTCTTGATAGAATTTTCTTTCATCCTTTAAGTCGGCTCTGCAAATATATAATCAGTGATTTAGCTGTAAGATCAAAGATACGTTAATTTATTTAAGATAAAATATATTTTAGTTCTTAAAATTTATTCCATAAAGTAAATATTTCCCTATAAATTCCCTAATTATACAAAAGAGGTAAAAAATAAACACAAAATATAAAATTCCCAACAAAACAGTAACTGAACATCTTTTTAAAAATTGTAAAAAACTAACAAGAGAAACTAATATGTGTGTTTGTTGATATTTAAAAAAGTGAAAAATCTCTGGTTGGGAAACCCACCCCCTAGCTTTACATATCTCACCTTCATCAGTCTGTGGGGCTTGAATACTTTGGATATAAACTTACAGCTACAATGGCATTAGATGTGTGTGGTATAGCATGGGTGCATGCTACTTATGATAAACTTTCTAAAAACAGACAGTGAAGCAGATGGTCATAATGCAGCTCATCATAAGTATAATACAGCACAAATCAGAGATTGTGTTTACTGGGTCTTTGAACTGATATGAGCCAATTGAGATGTGGGATGATGAACTGAATGTGAAATTGACCTGTTTTTTAAAAGCTTGAATGATCTGGGAGGCTACATGGAAAGGGAAAAAGTATTGTTTCAATCCTTGGAATAGTGATTTGGGGACCTTTCAGGAACCTGTTTCATGATGCCAATTTACTTCGAACACTGTGGATAGTGACACACATTCAATGAAGCAAGTGCTTGACTGCCAACTGTGAGCCGGCTCTATGACTGCCTACTCAGCGTATCCAGACATTTCCTTGTAAACAGGCATTATATTTTTTAAGCCAAATAAGTTTCTAATGGCTAATTTATTCAGTTTCCATAAAACACATTATTTAATAACACTTTTTTAATCTCCACAAATGAAAATGTGGTTCTAAAGTATAATCACCAAGGTTATTGGGTAAAATGGACTGCACGACACAGGGTACTAGGAACTTCAGAAGCCTAGGGATTTGGGCGGAAACACTGATTGAGGCACACTAAGACACCGCTTGACGTGTAATAGCCCTCATGGGGTCCTACGACGTGTGATATCTATGCAGTGAGCCCCCCTACTCAGTCACAATCTCCGACTCCTCAGAACTGTTTTGGAGTCAGGGGAGACTGCATATAAAGTCCCCAGAAAGGATCAGTGTCTAGGCTGGAGTCTGAATGCATCAATATATTAAAGATACTTGCTTCTGTTTGCATCACTTTTATCCCTATCATTCTTCTCCTGCAGCCAAAACTCAGTCCCAGGGGGATGGCAAATACAGTAACCAGACTGTTCTGTCTGACTTCTACGTTAGGACACATAGACCATCTGAATAAACCCCTTGATTCTGTGTCCCTCTCCTTCCCATAGACAAAACTGCAGCCAGCACCAGACCTTAAACCTGCAGACTAAAGTTTTGTCAAAAGTCTAGAAAGAGCAGTCAATACCCTGAAAACCTAGCCTGCAGAAGAGAAGACACAGAATCAAAAGCTACAACTGAAAAAAAAAAAAAAAAGCTCCAGGTGGGTGTCATTCAGAAAACCGATTCCAATGAAACAATTGAGCTACTCACAGTAAAAATTGTTTTACTTCCATACTAATGTAATTCAAACAGTTTCCCATATCTCACCTCCAAATATAACTCCAGCAGATTCAAGTTTATTAAGGAAGTGGCAATTATTCTGGTGTTTCCCCTGCACAGATTATGGAGCTTCAAACAGTTTTACTATTCTCAGCTCAGGCCTTAGATTTTCAACTATTTGAATGTGAAGGAAATCTTAACATGCCGCGTTTCAAAGGGTGACTTCAGTGTTGCCTCACCCAGATTTACGTTTTTCATTTCTAGAGTGCCTCAACGTGAGTTTTTTTTTTGTGGGGGGGGCGTTAAGGAGCATTATCATTTTCCATCATCAGTTGTTGATGGGAAATTTTACATCCTGCAGGTTCCCATATACAATAATTACATTAAACAATGGAGCTTTCTGTATCTTCCTGTTTTTCACAACATGTTATGCTCACTCATATTGTTAGCTTATCACGCCAAATGTCCAAGATGCACAGGTGTTGTTAATTGAAGGGCGGAATGATTCATTCATTGGTCACTTTAGCATTGCAAGTTCTTGAGCATCTTGATTTTGAAATTCAGTAAAGTGAGATGATGCCTTAGCCAGTTAAATGCTACTCCTTCCAAACCTTACGTACACTCAGACATATCTGAGCAGAAGCCACATTATCTACGTGAAACAGCTTTGGGTGCTCCCCAGCTATATGCAGATGCCCACCAAATATGAGATTATTTTGCTTTCTCTGACTTGGCTCTTACTAGCAGTCAGCCTCATTCCATCTCTTTTGTAGATGGTTGTGGATTCTGGGGGGCCTATGGCATAATGGTGGGCTTATGAGATTAAAAAGATCTTTGAGGGAAGTTTCTTATGTGCATTTAATATTTAATTTCAACTCTCTTTTATACACGTGTGTCTGTGGATTTCCACATCTAAAGTGCACAGATTAACACATTCCCATAGCAGAGTGAACCTCCCTTCCGTCATGTCTATAGGTTTTTCTCCTTCCTATGGGCAGCTGGACAGTAATTCAACTGGGAAACATCTGGTAAACCAGGTCAATGGTGTTTCCCCAGCTTTCTGTGATGAGGGACCAGGACATTGGTTACCTTTGTAAAAGTCTCCTGACACGTCCTCGTGATGTCTGTTTCTGGGATCATAGAGGCTTCCTCTTCCTTGGTTGGTCTGGTTGGTAGGTACTATCCAGTTGGTCTGCTTCAAAGCAACCGCAACGTACAGGACAAGGAAAGGCTTGCCAATCCTGGGCCACCCTCATATCTTTTTGATGTTTGAACCCATCTTTGAAGCCCCCGTGGCCATGCATCGTGCAAAAGACCTGGCTCTTTGTCACTGGCCCTCCCCTTTATTCTGACCAGAAGTGTTCGTCATCTGGCCCTCTCTCTGGCAAGGTTCTGCCTTGGTTTACTAGTCCTTCACTACCTGACAGTGTTTCCATGATTAGCATAAGGTTTTCAGTGGTGTATTTCGTCATCCTCAGTGTGTCCTTCGTCTAGACACCCTGCTGCGCGCTTTGCCCTTTACATGACATTGCTGGCATTGGAAATAGCAGTGACCTGCACTCTGACTTTCCCTTCTGTACCTAGCTACAAATGGACAGATTTTTAACAGGTCACAGTTTATCACCGACCCATGTACCACCCTTGAAGCAGCATTGGGGTAGATAATAAATCACGAGTAGTCCTGCACAAGGAGATGGAGCCCTCATGTCTGAGTGGTTACAAACACCAGCCGCCCCAGGCGCACAAAAGGCGCTTTCAATTCCAGTAAAGAGTTAACAACCTCAGAAACCCAGATGGGCAGTTCTTTCCACCTGCAGCCACCCACACTGCATGTCTTTGTTGAGATGGAGGAGGACATTGTGGATTGGTGTGGGACATATGGGCTAATGTTGGACTTGTACACTTGGGCTGCACTGGTTTGGGATTTTTTCTCCATGTGCATTTACCCTTTATCTAAAGCTCCCTTTTATACATTTCAGTTTCTGTGGATTTATTTCTCTAATGTACTCAGACTAACACAAGTAATATAAGAAGAGGCAGGACACAAGTAAGCACCCGTTTCCTTTTGGGAAAGACACTAAACAGTGAAAAGCTATTTTCCAACAAGCCATCTCTGGGTGGCACAAACAGTTAAGTGCTCAATTCATAACTTAAACGATCATCTGAACCCATATCGTGGTACCTCAGAAGGCAGACCTGGTGGTTTGCTTTTGAACCCTCACAGAGCCTTGCAGCCCCTATCTAACAAGGTTCAGTTTGGCTCTGCACACCAGGTTTCAATGACTTCGAATCTACCCCACAGTAACTGTTTGGATGCAAGTATACTCAGTCCTGAGTTATGACCGGCCCCATCCTGACGATTCTGTCATGAGGCAGTTCTGACCGAAGTCAAATACCTCATGATACTAGCTTTTCTATTCTTATTTTTTTCCACAGGTAGTTAAAAGACTTTATTTGGAAGGCTTTGAAGTCAAAAGTAACACTCTTGATAGAATTTTCTTTCATCCTTTAAGTCGGCTCTGCAAATATATAATCAGTGAATTAGCTGTAAGATCAAAGATACGTTAATTTATTTAAGATAAAATATATTTTAGTTCTTAAAATTTATTCTATAAAGTACATATTTCCCTATAAATTCCCTACTTATACAAAAGAGGTAAAAAATAAATTCAAAATATAAAATCCCCAACAAAACAGTAACTGAACATCTTTTTAAAAATTGTAAAAACCTGGCAGGGGAGACACCATGATCAAGAAGGTGGTTTTCCCAGGGCGAGGCTTATCCATTGCACTCCGGATGTGCTGAACCCTGCGATTTCCCCAAATGTGGGAAACTCGACTGCATATTTGTGGTAGTGGGGGACTACGTTCGAGCTCTCCCCTGATTAAAAAAAAATTGTAAAAAACTAACAAGAGAAACTAATGTGTGTTTGTTAATATTTATAAAAGTGAAAAATCTCTGGATGGGGGAATCCCACCCCCTAGCTTTACATATCTCACCTTCATCAGACTGTGGGGCTTGAATACTTTGGATATAAACTTACAGCTACAATGGCATTAGATGTGTGTGGTATAGCATGGGTGCATGCTACTTATGATAAACTTTCTAAAAACAGAAAGTGAAGCAGATGGTCATAATGCAGCTCATCATAAGTATAATACAGCACAACTCAGAGATTGTGTTTACTGGGTCTTTGAACTGATATGAGCCAATTGAGATGTGGGATGATGAACTGAATGTGAAATTGACCTGTTTTTTAAAAGCTTGAATGATCTGGAAGGCTAAATGGAATGGGAAAAAGTATGGTTTCAATCCTTGGAATAGTGATTTGGGGACCTTTCAGGAACCTGATTCATGATGCCAATTTACTTCCAACACTGTGGATAGTGACACACATTCAATGAAGCAAGTGCTTGACTGCCAACTTTGAGCCGGCTCTATGACTGCCTACTCAGCCTATCCAGATATTTCCTTGTAAACTGGCATTATATTTTTTTAGCCAAATAAGTTTCTAATGGCTAATTTATTCAGTTTCCATAAAACACATTATTTAATAACACTTTTTTAATCTCCACAAATGAAAATGTGGTTCTAAAGTATAATCACCAAGGTTATTGGGTAAAAGGGACTGCAGGACACAAGGTACTAGGAACTTCAGAAACCTAGGGATTTGGGCAGAAACACTGATTGAGGCACACTAAGACACCGCTTGACATGGAATAGCCCTCATGTGGTCCTACGACGTGTGATATCTAGGCAGTGAGCCCTCCTACTCAGTCACAATCTCCTACTCCTCAGAACTGTTTTGGAGTCAGGGGAGACTGCATATAAAGTCCCCAGAAAGGATCAGTGTCTAGGCTGGAGTCTGAACGCATCAATATATTAAAGATACTTGCTTCTGTTTGCATCACTTTTATCCCTATCATTCTTCTCCTGCAGCCAAAACTCAGTCCCAGGGGGATGGCAACTACAGTAACCAGACTGTTCTGTCTGACTTCTACGTTAGGACACATAAACCATCTGAATAAACCCTTTGATTCTGTGTCCCTCTCCTTCCCATAGACAAAACTGCAGCCAGCACCAGACCTTAAACCTGCAGACTAAAGGTTTGTCAAAAGTCTAGAAAGAGCAGTCAATACCCTGAAAACCTAGCCTGCAGAAGAGAAGACACAGAATCAAAAGCTACAACTGAAAAAAAAAAAAAAAGCTCCAGGTGGGTGTCATTCAGACAACCGATTCCAATGAAAACACTTGAGCTACTCACAGTGAAAATTGTTTTACTTCCATACTATTGTAACTCAAACAGTTTCCCATATCTCACCCCCAAATATAACTCCAGCAGATTCAAGTTTATTAAGGAAGAGGCAATTATTCTGGTGTTTCCCCTGCACCGATTATGGAGCCTCAAACAGTTTTACTATTCTCAGGTCATGCCTTAGATTTTCAACTATTTGAATGTGAAGGAAATCTTAACATGCCGCGTTTCAAAGGGTGACTTCAGTGTTGCCTCACCCAGATTTACGTTTTTCATTTCTAGAGTGCCTCAACATGAGTTTTTTTTGGGGGGTGTGGGGGAGGGTTAAGGAGCATTATCATTTTCCAACATCAGTTGTTGATGGGAAATTTTACATCCTGCAGGTTCCCGTATACAATAATTACATTAAACAATGGAGTTTTCTGTATCTTCCTGTTTTTCACATCAGGTTATGCTCACTCATATTGTTAGCTTATCACGCCAAATTTCCAAGAGGCACAGGTGTTGTTAATTGAAGGGCGGAATGATTCATTCATTGGTCACTTTAGCATTGCAAGTTCTTGAGCATCTTGATTTTGAAATTCAGTAAAGTGAGATGATGCCTTAGCCAGTTAAATGCTACTCCTTCCAAACCTCACGTACACTCAGACATATCTGAGCAGAAGCCACATTATCTACGTGAAACAGCTTTGGGTGCTCCCCAGCTATATGCAGATGCCCACCAAATATGAGATTATTTTGCTTTCTCTGATTTGGCTCTTACTAGCAGTCAGCCTCATTCCATCTCTTTTGTAGATGGTTGTGGATTCTGGGGGGCCTATGGCATAATGGTGGGCTTATGAGATTAAAAAGATCTTTGAGGGAAGTTTCTTATGTGCATTTAATATTTAATTACAACTCTCTTTTATACACGTGTGTCTGTGGATTTCCACATCTAAAGTGCACAGATTAACACATTCCCATAGCAGAGTGAACCTCCCTTCCGTCATGTCTATAGGTATTTCTCCTTCCTATGGGCAGCTGGACAGTAATTCAACTGGGAAACATCTGGTAAACCAGGACAATGGTGTTTCCCCAGCTTTCTGTGATGAGGGACCAGGACATTGGTTACCTTTGTAAAAGTCTCCTGACACGTCCTCGTGATGTCTGTTTCTGGGATCATAGAGGCTTCCTCTTCCTTGGTTGGTCTTGTTGGTAGGTACTATCCAGTTGGTCTGCTTCAAAGCAACCGCAATGTACAGGACAAGGAAAGGCTTGCCAATCCTGGGCCACCCTCATATCTTTTTGATGTTTGAACCCATCTTTGAAGCCCCCGTGGCCATGCATCGTGCAAAAGACCTGGCTCTTTGTCACTGGCCCTCCCCTTTAGTCTGACCAGAAGTGTTCGTCATCTGGCCCTCTCTCTGGCAAGGTTCTGCCTTGGTTTACTAGTCCTTCACTACCTGACAGTGTTTCCATGATTAGCATAAGGTTTTCAGTGGTGTATTTCGTCATCCTCAGTGTGTCCTTCGTCTAGACACCCTGCTGCACGCTTTGCCCTTTACATGACATTGCTGGCATTGGAAATAGCAGTGACCTGCACTCTGACTTTCCCTTCTGTACCTAGCTACAAATGGACAGATTTTTAACAGGTCACAGTTTATCACCGACCCATGTACCACCCTTGAAGCAGCATTGGGGTAGATAATAAATCACGAGTAGTCCTGCACAAGGAGATGGAGCCCTCATGTCTGAGTGGTTACAAACACCAGCCGCCCCAGGCGCACAAAAGGCGCTTTCAATTCCAGTAAAGAGTTAACAACCTCAGAAACCCAGATGGGCAGTTCTTTCCACCTGCAGCCACCCACACTGCATGTCTTTGTTGAGATGGAGGAGGACATTGTGGATTGGTGTGGGACATATGGGCTAATGTTGGACTTGTACACTTGGGCTGCACTGGTTTGGGATTTTTTCTCCATGTGCATTTACCCTTTATCTAAAGCTCCCTTTTATACATTCCAGTTTCTGTGGATTTATTTCTCTAATGTACTCAGACTAACACAAGTAATATAAGAAGAGGCAGGACAAAAGTAAGCACCCGTTTCCTTTTGGGAAAGACACTAAACAGTGAAAAGCTATTTTCCAACAAGCCATCTCTGGGTGGCACAAACAGTTAAGTGCTCAATTCATAACTTAAACGATCATCTGAACCCATATCGTGGTACCTCAGAAGGCAGACCTGGTGGTTTGCTTTTGAACCCTCACAGAGCCTTGCAGCCCCTATCTAACAAGGTTCAGTTTGGCTCTGCACACCAGGTTTCAATGACTTCGAATCTACCCCACAGTAACTGTTTGGATGCAAGTATACTCAGTCCTGAGTTATGACCGGCCCCATCCTGACGATTCTGTCATGAGGCAGTTCTGACCGAAGTCAAATACCTCATGATACTAGCTTTTCTATTCTTATTTTTTTCCACAGGTAGTTAAAAGACTTTATTCGGAAGGCTTTGAAGTCAAAAGTAACACTCTTGATAGAATTTTCTTTCATCCTTTAAGTCGGCTCTGCAAATATATAATCAGTGAATTAGCTGTAAGATCAAAGATACGTTAATTTATTTAAGATAAAATATATTTTAGTTCTTAAAATTTATTCTATAAAGTACATATTTCCCTATAAATTCCCTACTTATACAAAAGAGGTAAAAAATAAATTCAAAATATAAAATCCCCAACAAAACAGTAACTGAACATCTTTTTAAAAATTGTAAAAACTTGGCAGGGGAGACACCATGATCAAGAAGGTGGTTTTCCCAGGGCGAGGCTTATCCATTGCACTCCGGATGTGCTGAACCCTGCGATTTCCCCAAATGTGGGAAACTCGACTGCATATTTGTGGTAGTGGGGGACTACGTTCGAGCTCTCCCCTGATTAAAAAAAATTGTAAAAAACTAACAAGAGAAACTAATGTGTGTGTTTGTTAATATTTATAAAAGTGAAAAATCTCTGCATGGGGGAATCCCACCCCCTAGCTTTACATATCTCACCTTCATCAGACTGTGGGGCTTGAATACTTTGGATATAAACTTACAGCTACAATGGCATTAGATGTGTGTGGTATAGCATGGGTGCATGCTACTTATGATAAACTTTCTAAAAACAGAAAGTGAAGCAGATGGTCATAATGCAGCTCATCATAAGTATAATACAGCACAACTCAGAGATTGTGTTTACTGGGTCTTTGAACTGATATGAGCCAATTGAGATGTGGGATGATGAACTGAATGTGAAATTGACCTGTTTTTTAAAAGCTTGAATGATCTGGAAGGCTAAATGGAATGGGAAAAAGTATGGTTTCAATCCTTGGAATAGTGATTTGGGGACCTTTCAGGAACCTGATTCATGATGCCAATTTACTTCCAACACTGTGGATAGTGACACACATTCAATGAAGCAAGTGCTTGACTGCCAACTTTGAGCCGGCTCTATGACTGCCTACTCAGCCTATCCAGACATTTCCTTGTAAACTGGCATTATATTTTTTTAGCCAAATAAGTTTCTAATGGCTAATTTATTCAGTTTCCATAAAACACATTATTTAATAACACTTTTTTAATCTCCACAAATGAAAATGTGGTTCTAAAGTATAATCACCAAGGTTATTGGGTAAAAGGGACTGCAGGACACAAGGTACTAGGAACTTCAGAAACCTAGGGATTTGGGCAGAAACACTGATTGAGGCACACTAAGACACCGCTTGACATGGAATAGCCCTCATGTGGTCCTACGACGTGTGATATCTAGGCAGTGAGCCCTCCTACTCAGTCACAATCTCCTACTCCTCAGAACTGTTTTGGAGTCAGGGGAGACTGCATATAAAGTCCCCAGAAAGGATCAGTGTCTAGGCTGGAGTCTGAACGCATCAATATATTAAAGATACTTGCTTCTGTTTGCATCACTTTTATCCCTATCATTCTTCTCCTGCAGCCAAAACTCAGTCCCAGGGGGATGGCAACTACAGTAACCAGACTGTTCTGTCTGACTTCTACGTTAGGACACATAGACCATCTGAATAAACCCTTTGATTCTGTGTCCCTCTCCTTCCCATAGACAAAACTGCAGCCAGCACCTGACCTTAAACCTGCAGACTAAAGGTTTGTCAAAAGTCTAGAAAGAGCAGTCAATACACTGAAAACCTAGCCTGCAGAAGAGAAGACACAGAATCAAAAGCTACAACTGAAAAAAAAAAAAAAAAAGCTCCAGGTGGGTGTCATTCAGACAACCGATTCCAATGAAAACACTTGAGCTACTCACAGTGAAAATTGTTTTACTTCCATACTATTGTAACTCAAACAGTTTCCCATAACTCACCTCCAAATATAACTCCAGCAGATTCAAGTTTATTAAGGAAGAGGCAATTATTCTGGTGTTTCCCCTGCACCGATTATGGAGCCTCAAACAGTTTTACTATTCTCAGGTCATGCCTTAGATTTTCAACTATTTGAATGTGAAGGAAATCTTAACATGCCGCGTTTCAAAGGGTGACTTCAGTGTTGCCTCACCCAGATTTACGTTTTTCATTTCTAGAGTGCCTCAACATGAGTTTTTTTTTGGGGGTGTGGGGGAGGGTTAAGGAGCATTATCATTTTCCAACATCAGTTGTTGATGGGAAATTTTACATCCTGCAGGTTCCCGTATACAATAATTACATTAAACAATGGAGTTTTCTGTATCTTCCTGTTTTTCACATCAGGTTATGCTCACTCATATTGTTAGCTTATCACGCCAAATTTCCAAGAGGCACAGGTGTTGTTAATTGAAGGGCGGAATGATTCATTCATTGGTCACTTTAGCATTGCAAGTTCTTGAGCATCTTGATTTTGAAATTCAGTAAAGTGAGATGATGCCTTAGCCAGTTAAATGCTACTCCTTCCAAACCTCACGTACACTCAGACATATCTGAGCAGAAGCCACATTATCTACGTGAAACAGCTTTGGGTGCTCCCCAGCTATATGCAGATGCCCACCAAATATGAGATTATTTTGCTTTCTCTGACTTGGCTCTTACTAGCAGTCAGCCTCATTCCATCTCTTTTGTAGATGGTTGTGGATTCTGGGGGGCCTATGGCATAATGGTGGGCTTATGAGATTAAAAAGATCTTTGAGGGAAGTTTCTTATGTGCATTTAATATTTAATTACAACTCTCTTTTATACACGTGTGTCTGTGGATTTCCACATCTAAAGTGCACAGATTAACACATTCCCATAGCAGAGTGAACCTCCCTTCCGTCATGTCTATAGGTATTTCTCCTTCCTATGGGCAGCTGGACAGTAATTCAACTGGGAAACATCTGGTAAACCAGGACAATAGTGTTTCCCCAGCTTTCTGTGATGAGGGACCAGGACATTGGTTACCTTTGTAAAAGTCTCCTGACACGTCCTCGTGATGTCTGTTTCTGGGATCATAGAGGCTTCCTCTTCCTTGGTTGGTCTTGTTGGTAGGTACTATCCAGTTGGTCTGCTTCAAAGCAACCGCAATGTACAGGACAAGGAATGGCTTGCCAATCCTGGGCCACCCTCATATCTTTTTGAGGTTTGAACCCATCTTTGAAGCCCCCGTGGCCATGCATCGTGCAAAAGACCTGGCTCTTTGTCACTGGCCCTCCCCTTTAGTCTGACCAGAAGTGTTCGTCATCTGGCCCTCTCTCTGGCAAGGTTCTGCCTTGGTTTACTAGTCATTCACTACCTGACAGTGTTTCCATGATTAGCATAAGGTTTTCAGTGGTGTATTTCGTCATCCTCAGTGTGTCCTTCGTCTAGACACCCTGCTGCACGCTTTGCCCTTTACATGACATTGCTGGCATTGGAAATAGCAGTGACCTGCACTCTGACTTTCCCTTCTGTACCTAGCTACAAATGGACAGATTTTTAACAGGTCACAGTTTATCACCGACCCATGTACCACCCTTGAAGCAGCATTGGGGTAGATAATAAATCACGAGTAGTCCTGCACAAGGAGATGGAGCCCTCATGTCTGAGTGGTTACAAACACCAGCCGCCCCAGGCGCACAAAAGGCGCTTTCAATTCCAGTAAAGAGTTAACAACCTCAGAAACCCAGATGGGCAGTTCTTTCCACCTGCAGCCACCCACACTGCATGTCTTTGTTGAGATGGAGGAGGACATTGTGGATTGGTGTGGGACATATGGGCTAATGTTGGACTTGTACACTTGGGCTGCACTGGTTTGGGATTTTTTCTCCATGTGCATTTACCCTTTATCTAAAGCTCCCTTTTATACATTTCAGTTTCTGTGGATTTATTTCTCTAATGTACTCAGACTAACACAAGTAATATAAGAAGAGGCAGGACACAAGTAATCACCCGTTTCCTTTTGGGAAAGACACTAAACAGTGAAAAGCTATTTTCCAACAAGCCATCTCTGGGTGGCACAAACAGTTAAGTGCTCAATTCATAACTTAAACGATCATCTGAACCCATATCGTGGTACCTCAGAAGGCAGACCTGGTGGTTTGCTTTTGAACCCTCACAGAGCCTTGCAGCCCCTATCTAACAAGGTTCAGTTTGGCTCTGCACACCAGGTTTCAATGACTTGGAATCTACCCCACAGTAACTGTTTGGATGCAAGTATACTCAGTCCTGAGTTATGACCTGCCCCATCCTGACGATTCTGTCATGAGGCAGTTCTGACCGAAGTCAAATACCTCATGATACTAGCTTTTCTGTTCTTATTTTTTTCCACAGGTAGTTAAAAGACTTTATTGGGAAAGGTTTGAAGTCAAAAGTAACACTCTTGATAGAATTTTCTTTCATCCTTTAAGTCGGCTCTGCAAATATATAATCAGTGATTTAGCTGTAAGATCAAACATACGTTAATTTATTTAAGATAAAATATATTTTAGTTCTTAAAATTTATTCCATAAAGTACATATTTCCCTATAAATTCCCTACTTATACAAAAGAGGTAAAAAATAAACACAAAATATAAAATCCCCAACAAAACAGCAACTGAACATCTTTTTAAAAATTGTAAAAACCTGGCAGGGGAGACACCATGATCAAGAAGGTGGTTTTCCCAGGGCGAGGCTTATCCATTGCACTCCGGATGTGCTGAACCCTGCGATTTCCCCAAATGTGGGAAACTCGACTGCATATTTGTGGTAGTGGGGGACTACGTTCGAGCTCTCCCCTGATTTAAAAAAAATTGTAAAAAACTAACAAGAGAAACTAATGTGTGTGTTTGTTAATATTTATAAAAGTGAAAAATCTCTGGATGGGGGACTCCCACCCGCTAGCTTCACATATCTCACCTTCATCAGACTGTGGGGCTTGAATATTTTGGATATAAACTTACAGCTACAATGGCATTAGATGTGTGTGGTATAGCATGGGTGCATGCTACTTATGATAAACTTTCTAAAAACAGAAAGTGAAGCAGATGGTCATAATGCAGCTCATCCTAAGTATAATACAGCACAACTCAGAGATTGTGTTTACTGGGTCTTTGAACTGATATGAGCCAATTGAGATGTGGGATGATGAACTGAATGTGAAATTGACCTGTTTTTTAAAAGCTTGAATGATCTGGAAGGCTAAATGGAATGGGAAAAAGTATGGTTTCAATCCTTGGAATAGTGATTTGGGGACCTTTCAGGAACCTGATTCATGATGCCAATTTACTTCCAACACTGTGGATAGTGACACACATTCAATGAAGCAAGTGCTTGACTGCCAACTGAGAGCCGGCTCTATGACTGCCTACTCAGCCTATCCAGACATTTCCTTGTAAACTGGCATTATATTTTTTTAGCCAAATAAGTTTCTAATGGCTAATTTATTCAGTTTCCATAAAACACATTATTTAATAACACTTTTTTAATCTCCACAAATGAAAATGTGGTTCTAAAGTATAATCACCAAGGTTATTGGGTAAAAGGGACTGCAGGACACAAGGTACTAGGAACTTCAGAAACCTAGGGATTTGGGCGGAAACACTGATTGAGGCACACTAAGACACCGCTTGACATGGAATAGCCCTCATGTGGTCCTACGACGTGTGATATCTAGGCAGTGAGCCCTCCTACTCAGTCACAATCTCCTACTCCTCAGAACTGTTTTGGAGTCAGGGGAGACTGCATATAAAGTCCCCAGAAAGGATCAGTGTCTAGGCTGGAGTCTGAACGCATCAATATATTAAAGATACTTGCTTCTGTTTGCATCACTTTTATCCCTATCATTCTTCTCCTGCAGCCAAAACTCAGTCCCAGGGGGATGGCAACTACAGTAACCAGACTGTTCTGTCTGACTTCTACGTTAGGACACATAGACCATCTGAATAAACCCTTTAATTCTGTGTCCCTCCCCTTCCCATAGACAAAACTGCAGCCAGCACCAGTCCTTAAACCTGCAGACTAAAGGTTTGTCAAAAGTCTACAAAGAGCAGTCAATACCCTGAAAACCTAGCCTGCAGAAGAGAAGACACAGAATCAAAAGCTACAACTGAAAAAAAAAAAAAAAAAGCTCCAGGTGGGTGTCATTCAGACAACCGATTCCAATGAAAACACTTGAGCTACTCACAGTGAAAATTGTTTTACTTCCATACTATTGTAACTCAAACAGTTTCCCATATCTCACCTCCAAATATAACTCCAGCAGATTCAAGTTTATTAAGGAAGAGGCAATTATTCTGGTGTTTCCCCTGCACCGATTATGGAGCCTCAAACAGTTTTACTATTCTCAGGTCATGCCTTAGATTTTCAACTATTTGAATGTGAAGGAAATCTTAACATGCCGCGTTTCAAAGGGTGACTTCAGTGTTGCCTCACCCAGATTTACGTTTTTCATTTCTAGAGTGCCTCAACATGAGTTTTTTTTTGGGGGTGTGGGGGAGGGTTAAGGAGCATTATCATTTTCCAACATCAGTTGTTGATGGGAAATTTTACATCCTGCAGGTTCCCGTATACAATAATTACATTAAACAATGGAGTTTTCTGTATCTTCCTGTTTTTCACATCAGGTTATGCTCACTCATATTGTTAGCTTATCACGCCAAATTTCCAAGAGGCACAGGTGTTGTTAATTGAAGGGCGGAATGATTCATTCATTGGTCACTTTAGCATTGCAAGTTCTTGAGCATCTTGATTTTGAAATTCAGTAAAGTGAGATGATGCCTTAGCCAGTTAAATGCTACTCCTTCCAAACCTCACGTACACTCAGACATATCTGAGCAGAAGCCACATTATCTACGTGAAACAGCTTTGGGTGCTCCCCAGCTATATGCAGATGCCCACCAAATATGAGATTATTTTGCTTTCTCTGACTTGGCTCTTACTAGCAGTCAGCCTCATTCCATCTCTTTTGTAGATGGTTGTGGATTCTGGGGGGCCTATGGCATAATGGTGGGCTTATGAGATTAAAAAGATCTTTGAGGGAAGTTTCTTGATGTGCATTTAATATTTAATTACAACTCTCTTTTGTACACGTGTGTCTGTGGATTTCCACATCTAAAGTGCACAGATTAACACATTCCCATAGCAGAGTGAACCTCCCTTCCGTCATGTCTATAGGTATTTCTCCTTCCTATGGGCAGCTGGACAGTAATTCAACTGGGAAACATCTGGTAAACCAGGACAATGGTGTTTCCCCAGCTTTCTGTGATGAGGGACCAGGACATTGGTTACCTTTGTAAAAGTCTCCTGACACGTCCTCGTGATGTCTGTTTCTGGGATCATAGAGGCTTCCTCTTCCTTGGTTGGTCTTGTTGGTAGGTACTATCCAGTTGGTCTGCTTCAAAGCAACCGCAATGTACAGGACAAGGAAAGGCTTGCCAATCCTGGGCCACCCTCATATCTTTTTGATGTTTGAACCCATCTTTGAAGCCCCCGTGGCCATGCATCGTGCAAAAGACCTGGCTCTTTGTCACTGGCCCTCCCCTTTAGTCTGACCAGAAGTGTTCGTCATCTGGCCCTCTCTCTGGCAAGGTTCTGCCTTGGTTTACTAGTCCTTCACTACCTGACAGTGTTTCCATGATTAGCATAAGGTTTTCAGTGGTGTATTTCGTCATCCTCAGTGTGTCCTTCGTCTAGACACCCTGCTGCGCGCTTTGCCCTTTTCATGACATTGCTGGCATTGGAAATAGCAGTGACCTGCACTCTGACTTTCCCTTCTGTACCTAGCTACAAATGGACAGATTTTTAACAGGTCACAGTTTATCACCGACCCATGTACCACCCTTGAAGCAGCATTGGGGTAGATAATAAATCACGAGTAGTCCTGCACAAGGAGATGGAGCCCTCATGTCTGAGTGGTTACAAACACCAGCCGCCCCAGGCGCACAAAAGGCGCTTTCAATTCCAGTAAAGAGTTAACAACCTCAGAAACCCAGATGGGCAGTTCTTTCCACCTGCAGCCACCCACACTGCATGTCTTTGTTGAGATGGAGGAGGACATTGTGGATTGGTGTGGGACATATGGGCTAATGTTGGACTTGTACACTTGGGCTGCACTGGTTTGGGATTTTTTCTCCATGTGCATTTACCCTTTATCTAAAGCTCCCTTTTATACATTTCAGTTTCTGTGGATTTATTTCTCTAATGTACTCAGACTAACACAAGTAATATAAGAAGAGGCAGGACACAAGTAAGCACCCGTTTCCTTTTGGGAAAGACACTAAACAGTGAAAAGCTATTTTCCAACAAGCCATCTCTGGGTGGCACAAACAGTTAAGTGCTCAATTCATAACTTAAACGATCATCTGAACCCATATCGTGGTACCTCAGAAGGCAGACCTGGTGGTTTGCTTTTGAACCCTCACAGAGCCTTGCAGCCCCTATCTAACAAGGTTCAGTTTGGCTCTGCACACCAGGTTTCAATGACTTCGAATCTACCCCACAGTAACTGTTTGGATGCAAGTATACTCAGTCCTGAGTTATGACCGGCCCCATCCTGACGATTCTGTCATGAGGCAGTTCTGACCGAAGTCAAATACCTCATGATACTAGCTTTTCTATTCTTATTTTTTTCCACAGGTAGTTAAAAGACTTTATTCGGAAGGCTTTGAAGTCAAAAGTAACACTCTTGATAGAATTTTCTTTCATCCTTTAAGTCGGCTCTGCAAATATATAATCAGTGAATTAGCTGTAAAATCAAAGATACGTTAATTTATTTAAGATAAAATATATTTTAGTTCTTAAAATTTATTCTATAAAGTACATATTTCCCTATAAATTCCCTACTTATACAAAAGAGGTAAAAAATAAATTCAAAATATAAAATCCCCAACAAAACAGTAACTGAACATCTTTTTAAAAATTGTAAAAACCTGGCAGGGGAGACACCATGATCAAGAAGGTGGTTTTCCCAGGGCGAGGCTTATCCATTGCACTCCGGATGTGCTGAACCCTGCGATTTCCCCAAATGTGGGAAACTCGACTGCATATTTGTGGTAGTGGGGGACTACGTTCGAGCTCTCCCCTGATTAAAAAAAATTGTAAAAAACTAACAAGAGAAACTAATGTGTGTGTTTGTTAATATTCATAAAAGTGAAAAACCTCTGGATGGGGGAATCCCACCCCCTAGCTTTACATATCTCACCTTCATCAGACTGTGGGGCTTGAATACTTTGGATATAAACTTACAGCTACAATGGCATTAGATGTGTGTGGTATAGCATGGGTGCATGCTACTTATGATAAACTTTCTAAAAACAGAAAGTGAAGCAGATGGTCATAATGCAGCTCATCCTAAGTATAATACAGCACAACTCAGAGATTGTGTTTACTGGGTCTTTGAACTGATATGAGCCAATTGAGATGTGGGATGATGAACTGAATGTGAAATTGACCTGTTTTTTAAAAGCTTGAATGATCTGGAAGGCTAAATGGAATGGGAAAAAGTATGGTTTCAATCCTTGGAATAGTGATTTGGGGACCTTTCAGGAACCTGATTCATGATGCCAATTTACTTCCAACACTGTGGATAGTGACACACATTCAATGAAGCAAGTGCTTGACTGCCAACTTTAAGCCGCTCTATGACTGCCTACTCAGCCTATCCAGACATTTCCTTGTAAACTGGCATTATATTTTTTTAGCCAAATAAGTTTCTAATGGCTAATTTATTCAGTTTCCATAAAACACATTATTTAATAACACTTTTTTAATCTCCACAAATGAAAATGTGGTTCTAAAGTATAATCACCAAGGTTATTGGGTAAAAGGGACTGCAGGACACAAGGTACTAGGAACTTCAGAAACCTAGGGATTTGGGCGGAAACACTGATTGAGGCACACTAAGACACCGCTTGACATGGAATAGCCCTCATGTGGTCCTACGACGTGTGATATCTAGGCAGTGAGCCCTCCTACTCAGTCACAATCTCCTACTCCTCAGAACTGTTTTGGAGTCAGGGGAGACTGCATATAAAGTCCCCAGAAAGGATCAGTGTCTAGGCTGGAGTCTGAACGCATCAATATATTAAAGATACTTGCTTCTGTTTGCATCACTTTTATCCCCATCATTCTTCTCCTGCAGCCAAAACTCAGTCCCAGGGGGATGGCAACTACAGTAACCAGACTGTTCTGTCTGACTTCTACGTTAGGACACATAGACCATCTGAATAAACCCTTTGATTCTGTGTCCCTCTCCTTCCCATAGACAAAACTGCAGCCAGCACCAGACCTTAAACCTGCAGACTAAAGGTTTGTCAAAAGTCTAGAAAGAGCAGTCAATACCCTGAAAACCTAGCCTGCAGAAGAGAAGACACAGAATCAAAAGCTACAACTGAAAAAAAAAAAAAAAAGCTCCAGGTGGGTGTCATTCAGACAACCGATTCCAATGAAAACACTTGAGCTACTCACAGTGAAAATTGTTTTACTTCCATACTATTGTAACTCAAACAGTTTCCCATATCTCACCTCCAAATATAACTCCAGCAGATTCAAGTTTATTAAGGAAGAGGTAATTATTCTGGTGTTTCCCCTGCACCGATTATGGAGCCTCAAACAGTTTTACTATTCTCAGATCATGCCTTAGATTTTCAACTATTTGAATGTGAAGGAAATCTTAACATGCCGCGTTTCAAAGGGTGACTTCAGTGTTGCCTCACCCAGATTTACGTTTTTCATTTCTAGAGTGCCTCAACATGAGTTTTTTTTGGGGGGTGTGGGGGAGGGTTAAGGAGCATTATCATTTTCCAACATCAGTTGTTGATGGGAAATTTTACATCCTGCAGGTTCCCGTATACAATAATTACATTAAACAATGGAGGTTTCTGTATCTTCCTGTTTTTCACATCAGGTTATGCTCACTCATATTGTTAGCTTATCACGCCAAATTTCCAAGAGGCACAGGTGTTGTTAATTGAAGGGCGGAATGATTCATTCATTGGTCACTTTAGCATTGCAAGTTCTTGAGCATCTTGATTTTGAAATTCAGTAAAGTGAGATGATGCCTTAGCCAGTTAAATGCTACTCCTTCCAAACCTCACGTACACTCAGACATATCTGAGCAGAAGCCACATTATCTACGTGAAACAGCTTTGGGTGCTCCCCAGCTATATGCAGATGCCCACCAAATATGAGATTATTTTGCTTTCTCTGACTTGGCTCTTACTAGCAGTCAGCCTCATTCCATCTCTTTTGTAGATGGTTGTGGATTCTGGGGGGCCTATGGCATAATGGTGGGCTTATGAGATTAAAAATATCTTTGAGGGAAGTTTCTTATGTGCATTTAATATTTAATTACAACTCTCTTTTATACACGTGTGTCTGTGGATTTCCACATCTAAAGTGCACAGATTAACACATTCCCATAGCAGAGTGAACCTCCCTTCCGTCATGTCTATAGGTATTTCTCCTTCCTATGGGCAGCTGGACAGTAATTCAACTGGGAAACATCTGGTAAACCAGGACAATGGTGTTTCCCCAGCTTTCTGTGATGAGGGACCAGGACATTGGTTACCTTTGTAAAAGTCTCCTGACACGTCCTCGTGATGTCTGTTTCTGGGATCATAGAGGCTTCCTCTTCCTTGGTTGGTCTTGTTGGTAGGTACTATCCAGTTGGTCTGCTTCAAAGCAACCGCAATGTACAGGACAAGGAAAGGCTTGCCAATCCTGGGCCACCCTCATATCTTTTTGATGTTTGAACCCATCTTTGAAGCCCCCGTGGCCATGCATCGTGCAAAAGACCTGGCTCTTTGTCACTGGCCCTCCCCTTTAGTCTGACCAGAAGTGTTCGTCATCTGGCCCTCTCTCTGGCAAGGTTCTGCCTTGGTTTACTAGTCATTCACTACCTGACAGTGTTTCCATGATTAGCATAAGGTTTTCAGTGGTGTATTTCGTCATCCTCAGTGTGTCCTTCGTCTAGACACCCTGCTGCACGCTTTGCCCTTTACATGACATTGCTGGCATTGGAAATAGCAGTGACCTGCACTCTGACTTTCCCTTCTGTACCTAGCTACAAATGGACAGATTTTTAACAGGTCACAGTTTATCACCGACCCATGTACCACCCTTGAAGCAGCATTGGGGTAGATAATAAATCACGAGTAGTCCTGCACAAGGAGATGGAGCCCTCATGTCTGAGTGGTTACAAACACCAGCCGCCCCAGGCGCACAAAAGGCGCTTTCAATTCCAGTAAAGAGTTAACAACCTCAGAAACCCAGATGGGCAGTTCTTTCCACCTGCAGCCACCCACACTGCATGTCTTTGTTGAGATGGAGGAGGACATTGTGGATTGGTGTGGGACATATGGGCTAATGTTGGACTTGTACACTTGGGCTGCACTGGTTTGGGATTTTTTCTCCATGTGCATTTACCCTTTATCTAAAGCTCCCTTTTATACATTTCAGTTTCTGTGGATTTATTTCTCTAATGTACTCAGACTAACACAAGTAATATAAGAAGAGGCAGGACACAAGTAAGCACCCGTTTCCTTTTGGGAAAGACACTAAACAGTGAAAAGCTATTTTCCAACAAGCCATCTCTGGGTGGCACAAACAGTTAAGTGCTCAATTCATAACTTAAACGATCATCTGAACCCATATCGTGGTACCTCAGAAGGCAGACCTGGTGGTTTGCTTTTGAACCCTCACAGAGCCTTGCAGCCCCTATCTAACAAGGTTCAGTTTGGCTCTGCACACCAGGTTTCAATGACTTCGAATCTACCCCACAGTAACTGTTTGGATGCAAGTATACTCAGTCCTGAGTTATGACCGGCCCCATCCTGACGATTCTGTCATGAGGCAGTTCTGACCGAAGTCAAATACCTCATGATACTAGCTTTTCTATTCTTATTTTTTTCCACAGGTAGTTAAAAGACTTTATTCGGAAGGCTTTGAAGTCAAAAGTAACACTCTTGATAGAATTTTCTTTCATCCTTTAAGTCGGCTCTGCAAATATATAATCAGTGAATTAGCTGTAAGATCAAAGATACGTTAATTTATTTAAGATAAAATATATTTTAGTTCTTAAAATTTATTCTATAAAGTACATATTTCCCTATAAATTCCCTACTTATACAAAAGAGGTAAAAAATAAATTCAAAATATAAAATCCCCAACAAAACAGTAACTGAACATCTTTTTAAAAATTGTAAAAACCTGGCAGGGGAGACACCATGATCAAGAAGGTGGTTTTCCCAGGGCGAGGCTTATCCATTGCACTCCGGATGTGCTGAACCCTGCGATTTCCCCAAATGTGGGAAACTCGACTGCATATTTGTGGTAGTGGGGGACTACGTTCGAGCTCTCCCCTGATTAAAAAAAATTGTAAAAAACTAACAAGAGAAACTAATGTGTGTGTTTGTTAATATTCATAAAAGTGAAAAACCTCTGGATGGGGGAATCCCACCCCCTAGCTTTACATATCTCACCTTCATCAGACTGTGGGGCTTGAATACTTTGGATATAAACTTACAGCTACAATGGCATTAGATGTGTGTGGTATAGCATGGGTGCATGCTACTTATGATAAACTTTCTAAAAACAGAAAGTGAAGCAGATGGTCATAATGCAGCTCATCCTAAGTATAATACAGCACAACTCAGAGATTGTGTTTACTGGGTCTTTGAACTGATATGAGCCAATTGAGATGTGGGATGATGAACTGAATGTGAAATTGACCTGTTTTTTAAAAGCTTGAATGATCTGGAAGGCTAAATGGAATGGGAAAAAGTATGGTTTCAATCCTTGGAATAGTGATTTGGGGACCTTTCAGGAACCTGATTCATGATGCCAATTTACTTCCAACACTGTGGATAGTGACACACATTCAATGAAGCAAGTGCTTGACTGCCAACTTTAAGCCGCTCTATGACTGCCTACTCAGCCTATCCAGACATTTCCTTGTAAACTGGCATTATATTTTTTTAGCCAAATAAGTTTCTAATGGCTAATTTATTCAGTTTCCATAAAACACATTATTTAATAACACTTTTTTAATCTCCACAAATGAAAATGTGGTTCTAAAGTATAATCACCAAGGTTATTGGGTAAAAGGGACTGCAGGACACAAGGTACTAGGAACTTCAGAAACCTAGGGATTTGGGCGGAAACACTGATTGAGGCACACTAAGACACCGCTTGACATGGAATAGCCCTCATGTGGTCCTACGACGTGTGATATCTAGGCAGTGAGCCCTCCTACTCAGTCACAATCTCCTACTCCTCAGAACTGTTTTGGAGTCAGGGGAGACTGCATATAAAGTCCCCAGAAAGGATCAGTGTCTAGGCTGGAGTCTGAACGCATCAATATATTAAAGATACTTGCTTCTGTTTGCATCACTTTTATCCCCATCATTCTTCTCCTGCAGCCAAAACTCAGTCCCAGGGGGATGGCAACTACAGTAACCAGACTGTTCTGTCTGACTTCTACGTTAGGACACATAGACCATCTGAATAAACCCTTTGATTCTGTGTCCCTCTCCTTCCCATAGACAAAACTGCAGCCAGCACCAGACCTTAAACCTGCAGACTAAAGGTTTGTCAAAAGTCTAGAAAGAGCAGTCAATACCCTGAAAACCTAGCCTGCAGAAGAGAAGACACAGAATCAAAAGCTACAACTGAAAAAAAAAAAAAAAGCTCCAGGTGGGTGTCATTCAGACAACCGATTCCAATGAAAACACTTGAGCTACTCACAGTGAAAATTGTTTTACTTCCATACTATTGTAACTCAAACAGTTTCCCATATCTCACCTCCAAATATAACTCCAGCAGATTCAAGTTTATTAAGGAAGAGGTAATTATTCTGGTGTTTCCCCTGCACCGATTATGGAGCCTCAAACAGTTTTACTATTCTCAGATCATGCCTTAGATTTTCAACTATTTGAATGTGAAGGAAATCTTAACATGTCGCGTTTCAAAGGGTGACTTCAGTGTTGCCTCACCCAGATTTACGTTTTTCATTTCTAGAGTGCCTCAACATGAGTTTTTTTTGGGGGGTGTGGGGGAGGGTTAAGGAGCATTATCATTTTCCAACATCAGTTGTTGATGGGAAATTTTACATCCTGCAGGTTCCCGTATACAATAATTACATTAAACAATGGAGTTTTCTGTATCTTCCTGTTTTTCACATCAGGTTATGCTCACTCATATTGTTAGCTTATCACGCCAAATTTCCAAGAGGCACAGGTGTTGTTAATTGAAGGGCGGAATGATTCATTCATTGGTCACTTTAGCATTGCAAGTTCTTGAGCATCTTGATTTTGAAATTCAGTAAAGTGAGATGATGCCTTAGCCAGTTAAATGCTACTCCTTCCAAACCTCACGTACACTCAGACATATCTGAGCAGAAGCCACATTATCTACGTGAAACAGCTTTGGGTGCTCCCCAGCTATATGCAGATGCCCACCAAATATGAGATTATTTTGCTTTCTCTGACTTGGCTCTTACTAGCAGTCAGCCTCATTCCATCTCTTTTGTAGATGGTTGTGGATTCTGGGGGGCCTATGGCATAATGGTGGGCTTATGAGATTAAAAATATCTTTGAGGGAAGTTTCTTATGTGCATTTAATATTTAATTACAACTCTCTTTTATACACGTGTGTCTGTGGATTTCCACATCTAAAGTGCACAGATTAACACATTCCCATAGCAGAGTGAACCTCCCTTCCGTCATGTCTATAGGTATTTCTCCTTCCTATGGGCAGCTGGACAGTAATTCAACTGGGAAACATCTGGTAAACCAGGACAATGGTGTTTCCCCAGCTTTCTGTGATGAGGGACCAGGACATTGGTTACCTTTGTAAAAGTCTCCTGACACGTCCTCGTGATGTCTGTTTCTGGGATCATAGAGGCTTCCTCTTCCTTGGTTGGTCTTGTTGGTAGGTACTATCCAGTTGGTCTGCTTCAAAGCAACCGCAATGTACAGGACAAGGAAAGGCTTGCCAATCCTGGGCCACCCTCATATCTTTTTGATGTTTGAACCCATCTTTGAAGCCCCCGTGGCCATGCATCGTGCAAAAGACCTGGCTCTTTGTCACTGGCCCTCCCCTTTAGTCTGACCAGAAGTGTTCGTCATCTGGCCCTCTCTCTGGCAAGGTTCTGCCTTGGTTTACTAGTCATTCACTACCTGACAGTGTTTCCATGATTAGCATAAGGTTTTCAGTGGTGTATTTCGTCATCCTCAGTGTGTCCTTCGTCTAGACACCCTGCTGCACGCTTTGCCCTTTACATGACATTGCTGGCATTGGAAATAGCAGTGACCTGCACTCTGACTTTCCCTTCTGTACCTAGCTACAAATGGACAGATTTTTAACAGGTCACAGTTTATCACCGACCCATGTACCACCCTTGAAGCAGCATTGGGGTAGATAATAAATCACGAGTAGTCCTGCACAAGGAGATGGAGCCCTCATGTCTGAGTGGTTACAAACACCAGCCGCCCCAGGCGCACAAAAGGCGCTTTCAATTCCAGTAAAGAGTTAACAACCTCAGAAACCCAGATGGGCAGTTCTTTCCACCTGCAGCCACCCACACTGCATGTCTTTGTTGAGATGGAGGAGGACATTGTGGATTGGTGTGGGACATATGGGCTAATGTTGGACTTGTACACTTGGGCTGCACTGGTTTGGGATTTTTTCTCCATGTGCATTTACCCTTTATCTAAAGCTCCCTTTTATACATTTCAGTTTCTGTGGATTTATTTCTCTAATGTACTCAGACTAACACAAGTAATATAAGAAGAGGCAGGACACAAGTAAGCACCCGTTTCCTTTTGGGAAAGACACTAAACAGTGAAAAGCTATTTTCCAACAAGCCATCTCTGGGTGGCACAAACAGTTAAGTGCTCAATTCATAACTTAAACGATCATCTGAACCCATATCGTGGTACCTCAGAAGGCAGACCTGGTGGTTTGCTTTTGAACCCTCACAGAGCCTTGCAGCCCCTATCTAACAAGGTTCAGTTTGGCTCTGCACACCAGGTTTCAATGACTTCGAATCTACCCCACAGTAACTGTTTGGATGCAAGTATACTCAGTCCTGAGTTATGACCGGCCCCATCCTGACGATTCTGTCATGAGGCAGTTCTGACCGAAGTCAAATACCTCATGATACTAGCTTTTCTATTCTTATTTTTTTCCACAGGTAGTTAAAAGACTTTATTCGGAAGGCTTTGAAGTCAAAAGTAACACTCTTGATAGAATTTTCTTTCATCCTTTAAGTCGGCTCTGCAAATATATAATCAGTGAATTAGCTGTAAGATCAAAGATACGTTAATTTATTTAAGATAAAATATATTTTAGTTCTTAAAATTTATTCTATAAAGTACATATTTCCCTATAAATTCCCTACTTATACAAAAGAGGTAAAAAATAAATTCAAAATATAAAATCCCCAACAAAACAGTAACTGAACATCTTTTTAAAAATTGTAAAAACCTGGCAGGGGAGACACCATGATCAAGAAGGTGGTTTTCCCAGGGCGAGGCTTATCCATTGCACTCCGGATGTGCTGAACCCTGCGATTTCCCCAAATGTGGGAAACTCGACTGCATATTTGTGGTAGTGGGGGACTACGTTCGAGCTCTCCCCTGATTAAAAAAAATTGTAAAAAACTAACAAGAGAAACTAATGTGTGTGTTTGTTAATATTTATAAAAGTGAAAAATCTCTGGATGGGGGAATCCCACCCCCTAGCTTTACATATCTCACCTTCATCAGACTGTGGGGCTTGAATACTTTGGATATAAACTTACAGCTACAATGGCATTAGATGTGTGTGGTATAGCATGGGTGCATGCTACTTATGATAAACTTTCTAAAAACAGAAAGTGAAGCAGATGGTCATAATGCAGCTCATCATAAGTATAATACAGCACAACTCAGAGATTGTGTTTACTGGGTCTTTGAACTGATATGAGCCAATTGAGATGTGGGATGATGAACTGAATGTGAAATTGACCTGTTTTTTAAAAGCTTGAATGATCTGGAAGGCTAAATGGAATGGGAAAAAGTATGGTTTCAATCCTTGGAATAGTGATTTGGGGACCTTTCAGGAACCTGATTCATGATGCCAATTTACTTCCAACACTGTGGATAGTGACACACATTCAATGAAGCAAGTGCTTGACTGCCAACTTTGAGCCGGCTCTATGACTGCCTACTCAGCCTATCCAGACATTTCCTTGTAAACTGGCATTATATTTTTTTAGCCAAATAAGTTTCTAATGGCTAATTTATTCAGTTTCCATAAAACACATTATTTAATAACACTTTTTTAATCTCCACAAATGAAAATGTGGTTCTAAAGTATAATCACCAAGGTTATTGGGTAAAAGGGACTGCAGGACACAAGGTACTAGGAACTTCAGAAACCTAGGGATTTGGGCGGAAACACTGATTGAGGCACACTAAGACACCGCTTGACATGGAATAGCCCTCATGTGGTCCTACGACGTGTGATATCTAGGCAGTGAGCCCTCCTACTCAGTCACAATCTCCTACTCCTCAGAACTGTTTTGGAGTCAGGGGAGACTGCATATAAAGTCCCCAGAAAGGATCAGTGTCTAGGCTGGAGTCTGAACGCATCAATATATTAAAGATACTTGCTTCTGTTTGCATCACTTTTATCCCTATCATTCTTCTCCTGCAGCCAAAACTCAGTCCCAGGGGGATGGCAACTACAGTAACCAGACTGTTCTGTCTGACTTCTACGTTAGGACACATAGACCATCTGAATAAACCCTTTGATTCTGTGTCCCTCTCCTTCCCATAGACAAAACTGCAGCCAGCACCAGACCTTAAACCTGCAGACTAAAGGTTTGTCAAAAGTCTAGAAAGAGCAGTCAATACCCTGAAAACCTAGCCTGCAGAAGAGAAGACACAGAATCAAAAGCTACAACTGAAAAAAAAAAAAAAAAGCTCCAGGTGGGTGTCATTCAGACAACCGATTCCAATGAAAACACTTGAGCTACTCACAGTGAAAATTGTTTTACTTCCATACTATTGTAACTCAAACAGTTTCCCATATCTCACCTCCAAATATAACTCCAGCAGATTCAAGTTTATTAAGGAAGAGGCAATTATTCTGGTGTTTCCCCTGCACCGATTATGGAGCCTCAAACTGTTTTACTATTCTCAGGTCATGCCTTAGATTTTCAACTATTTGAATGCGAAGGAAATCTTAACATGCCGCGTTTCAAAGGGTGACTTCAGTGTTGCCTCACCCAGATTTACGTTTTTCATTTCTAGAGTGCCTCAACATGAGTTTTTTTTTGGGGGTGTGGGGGAGGGTTAAGGAGCATTATCATTTTCCAACATCAGTTGTTGATGGGAAATTTTACATCCTGCAGGTTCCCGTATACAATAATTACATTAAACAATGGAGTTTTCTGTATCTTCCTGTTTTTCACATCAGGTTATGCTCACTCATATTGTTAGCTTATCACGCCAAATTTCCAAGAGGCACAGGTGTTGTTAATTGAAGGGCGGAATGATTCATTCATTGGTCACTTTAGCATTGCAAGTTCTTGAGCATCTTGATTTTGAAATTCAGTAAAGTGAGATGATGCCTTAGCCAGTTAAATGCTACTCCTTCCAAACCTCACGTACACTCAGACATATCTGAGCAGAAGCCACATTATCTACGTGAAACAGCTTTGGGTGCTCCCCAGCTATATGCAGATGCCCACCAAATATGAGATTATTTTGCTTTCTCTGACTTGGCTCTTACTAGCAGTCAGCCTCATTCCATCTCTTTTGTAGATGGTTGTGGATTCTGGGGGGCCTATGGCATAATGGTGGGCTTATGAGATTAAAAATATCTTTGAGGGAAGTTTCTTATGTGCATTTAATATTTAATTACAACTCTCTTTTATACACGTGTGTCTGTGGATTTCCACATCTAAAGTGCACAGATTAACACATTCCCATAGCAGAGTGAACCTCCCTTCCGTCATGTCTATAGGTATTTCTCCTTCCTATGGGCAGCTGGACAGTAATTCAACTGGGAAACATCTGGTAAACCAGGACAATGGTGTTTCCCCAGCTTTCTGTGATGAGGGACCAGGACATTGGTTACCTTTGTAAAAGTCTCCTGACACGTCCTCGTGATGTCTGTTTCTGGGATCATAGAGGCTTCCTCTTCCTTGGTTGGTCTTGTTGGTAGGTACTATCCAGTTGGTCTGCTTCAAAGCAACCGCAATGTACAGGACAAGGAAAGGCTTGCCAATCCTGGGCCACCCTCATATCTTTTTGATGTTTGAACCCATCTTTGAAGCCCCCGTGGCCATGCATCGTGCAAAAGACCTGGCTCTTTGTCACTGGCCCTCCCCTTTAGTCTGACCAGAAGTGTTCGTCATCTGGCCCTCTCTCTGGCAAGGTTCTGCCTTGGTTTACTAGTCCTTCACTACCTGACAGTGTTTCCATGATTAGCATAAGGTTTTCAGTGGTGTATTTCGTCATCCTCAGTGTGTCCTTCGTCTAGACACCCTGCTGCGCGCTTTGCCCTTTACATGACATTGCTGGCATTGGAAATAGCAGTGACCTGCACTCTGACTTTCCCTTCTGTACCTAGCTACAAATGGACAGATTTTTAACAGGTCACAGTTTATCACCGACCCATGTACCACCCTTGAAGCAGCATTGGGGTAGATAATAAATCACGAGTAGTCCTGCACAAGGAGATGGAGCCCTCATGTCTGAGTGGTTACAAACACCAGCCGCCCCAGGCGCACAAAAGGCGCTTTCAATTCCAGTAAAGAGTTAACAACCTCAGAAACCCAGATGGGCAGTTCTTTCCACCTGCAGCCACCCACACTGCATGTCTTTG